>NW_012139413.1:3201787-3240880 GCF_000956105.1 Propithecus coquereli | reverse complement strand
GTGAGTCACCGCGCCTGGCCCGCAGTGATGCTATTTTATAAAGGGTGTGTGTGTGTGTACGTGTGTGTGCACGTCTCACCAACTCCACCAAACCAGACCCATTGCTGTTTTAGATTGTCCTATGGCAGCTTTTTGTGGATATTCAATAATAAGAAAGCCATTCCATAGGAGCCCTTTTATTTGTATCAATACAATTTGTGGTCAACATCACCAAAATAGATTGCTTTATTTTCCATTTTTTTCAAGTGTCTTTTATAGTGGTACTTTAATAAATTCATTGCAATTTCCCTCTTCCCTTAACTTTTTTTTTCCTAAAAAGGAGTTTCTGACATTCTTTTCCTTATTAAAATTTTTTTGTTGGTGTGTTATTTTCTTAAAAGACATTGGCTTTAAGAAAAAAGCCACATGGCATGAGTTTTATTCCTTATTATGCCTTATCTGTTGGAGTAAGATTCAGTAAGATTCAGTAAGATTCAGTTCTACTATACTATACTGTGCATAGTATAGTAGAACGCAGATGGGTTTAGGGCATATGGGCCTGAGTTTGAATTATACCTTGGCCACTTCCTGCTGTGGTGCTTGGGAAAATTATTGATAACCTCAGATGCATTGTTCCTAAAAAAATAAAGTATTGTGATACAAGATTGTTGAAATGATTAAATGAAGTTAAAATGGCAGAGAGTTCAAATTGTCTCCCAATATGTATTCCTCTCCTCTCTTCTTTTAATAACGCTACAACTTGAGTTTTGGTGAAGCATATGGCCATGCAGTTATAGGCTACATTTCCCGCTTCCCTTGGAGTTAGGTATAGCCATGCCATTAGGGTTCTGTCCAGTGGAATGTGAGCAAAATTAGGTTAAATTATCTGCAACTTCTAAAAGGAAGCTATCTGCCCACATTTCCCTCCTTTCGCCCTTCTTATGGGCAGGAAAGTAAATCGATGGTAGTGAGTCAGCTCTGACTTTATAGATGAGAACAATACCCCAGGAAATGGCAGAGGGAAAAACTAAGAGGAATCTGGAACACGCGATGCCCTTGCAGAACAGAGCCACCTGCCCGCCTGGGATGCCTGCCTAACTCAGGACTGTTACACAAGAAAGAAAGACACCTCTCTCTTGTTTAAGCCACTGTATTTTGGGATTTTTTGTTATAGCAGCTTAGCCTGTATCCTAACTAATAGATCTAATACATGAAAAGCACCAAACATAGGCTGGCACATAGTAACACAGCAACATGTTTATTGTTTAAAACAATGTGTATTGTTTAATTTCTAATCAGGGTGGTGAATACCACTTGGAATACATTAAATATTAACCGTAAGGCATCTGCCTAGTGGCTAGGTTAAATAATCATTCTTTTTTTCCCCACCTCTAAACTGGTCCTACCAGTCAACTGTCACCTGCTTGGAAAATGTTCACATATTCAGGTTGTTCTGGTTTCTTTACAGAATCATCTTTCTCATGCTATCTGTGATATTTCATGAAAGATTCGGAGGAATAAACAAACTTCGCTTTTCCTCAAAGCATCGAGTGCACCATGTCATTTACGAAAACTAATTTACCATAGTTACTTACCACATGATATTTATGGCTTCTGCTTAAAAAAATTGGGCAAACTTTAGGATAAATGATAACCTCTAGGAAAAGAGGCACAGAGTCCCAGAATCAATACATTGATGATTTAGAGTCTTCAGGCAGCTCATGGCAACACTGGTCAATTCTTAGTGATACTGTATCCTCACCTCATCACACAGCATTTTTTGCACCCTTCTACTCCTCTTCCTTATCACTTCCTGCCTTCCGGTGGGACCCTCTGTCCTGCTCACTCTTACTGTCTAGCACTGACTGGCATCCTCCAGCATCGTCTGGTTTTCACTGTAGCACTCAGTGCTACCAAGGTTATTGCTCTGCATTTCTGTTGTACAGAGAAAATTTCATTACTTCCTCTCTCTTCTTCTAGAGCTGATTTCTATTACTTCTATGCCTACAGGAAAAAAAAAAAAAAGAATAAGAGCTAGCATGTGTCTGAGTTTGAAAATATGTAACTCTGCCTTTTTTTCTTTTGTGTAGTTTTCTTTTGGTTCAAAGAAAGCTTAAGGGATGTGATTGCTACCATAAAATAGCTGAAAGGGTTTTACAGGTGGGACTAAACTTACTCTGTCTAGTGCTCAAGGGTATGTCTAGGTCCACTGGCTGGAAGTTACATGGGAGGTGGCACACGCCATCTTCTTTCCTTGAATTGTACCTTTGCGCCTGGGAATCCCCAGAGCCAGGTTATCTTTTAGGCATTTCTTCAAATGGCCAAAGCTCCCACGCAGAGTTTTCTGACCTTTCATCATTATAATGTTGCCTCTGGGAATTTACATGCCTCTCAGTTGTATCTATAATCAAAGACTAGCATCTCTACTCTTGCCCTCCAGATAATATCAAGCAGAAAGAGATTCCATCTTAAAGATGATTCATGCTGGAATGGGAGTGGGGACGTGTGAGGAGAAGGAGGAAGGGAGATCCCCAAAGAATACTTTATCTATAGCCTCGATGTCCAGCAGCTTCATTTTTCGTCATCACGTGCCCTTTTTTTAGAGCTGAGAGGCTTCTCTGTTACTATTTCAACTTCCTCTAGAGGGCAGCTCATGGAAGTGTCCCCTGCAAGTCTCTTTCGTGTTTCTCAAGATGTTGCCCAGCCCTTGCAGACGGAAGCTCTGTCCAGGAGACTGCCTTTGGCAACACTGGGGAACCAAGTCTTTGGCCCCTTCCTGGGGTTTGGAGAGGCTGGCCAGGTCCCTGACATCTGCTTGGCTCCCACTGTCTTCAGTTGTCTGTCCCCATGGCCTCACAGCTCTTCCCTGGAGAAGTCCTGTCCTCTAGTCTAGTTTTCTGCCTGGCTACTCTCACAGGGCTCAGGGACACAAATGCAAAGTAGTCCCAGCCAGAGTCGTTCTTCCAGCCCATCATTAACAAGGTATGACCTTGGGCTGGTCACTTACCCTCTCCATGCCTGAGATTTTTGATGTGTGAAATGAGAGGCATGAACTACATCAGTGGTTTTCAAACGATACACCTTAGCATCCCCTCAGGGGAGCTGGTGAGTGTGTGTGTGTGTGTGTGTGTGTGTGTGTGTGTGTGTGAGAGAGAGAGAGAGAGAGAGAGAGAGATTTCTTATCTTGCATATATTTAAATCAGAACTCAGTTAATTTAAACTGCACTACAGGCAAATCTTTCTTGTACTTACACACAAATCCTCATTAACACTTTTCTCCATCTCCCTCCCCCTATCATCCTCCTTTCTCTAAAGGAAATTTGCCTGGAGAAAAAGACAATTGTATAAACTTCATTGCCCCTAAAGAATCTAGGACTCTGAATTGCCGAAGATCGTAGAATGCCAACCCCCCTTTAGGATCTCTACGGAGTCTCTATCAGTTTGACCAGTCTAATAAAAATGGTATTTCCTTAAGTACTGCAATAAGCAAATACAGTCATGCATTGCTTACCACGAGCTACATTCAGGGATATGTTGAAGAAATACATCCTTAGGTGATTTTGTTGTGCGAACATCATAAAGTGTGCTTACACAAACTTAGATGGTATAGCCTACAGCACACCTAGGCTACGAATCTAAACAGCATGTTACTGTACTGAATACTGTAGGTAATTATAGCACAACGGTTAGGTATTTGTGTATCTAAACATATCTAAACATAGAACAGGTACAGTAAAAATGCTGTATAAAACATAAAAAATGGTGTATCTGTATAGGGTACTTACCATGAATGGATCTCGCAGGACTGGAAATTGCTCTGGGTGAGTCAATGAGTGAGTGGTGAGTGAATGTGTATGTGTATATTACTATATACTACTGTGGACTTCACAAACACTGTAAATTTAGGCCATAGTAAATTTATAAAAAAAATCTTTCTTTTTCAATAATATATTAACTTTAGCTTACTGTAACTTTTTTACTTGCAAACTTTTAAAATTTTAACTTTTGACTCTTGTAATAACACAGCTTAAAACACAAACACATTGTACAGCTGTACAAAAATATTTTCTTTCTTTATATCCTTATTCTATAAGCTTTTTTATATTTTTAAAATTAATTTTTTAAAACTCTGTGAACATTTTGGTTAAAAACTTAAGACACAAACGCACACATTAGCTGAGGTCTACACAGGGTCAGGATCATCAAGACGTCACTAGGTGCCATTATATTCTTCTGGGACTACCTTTATATATTTGATCTGTCCTTGACTGAGACCTCATTATAGGACACATGGCTGTATATAATTTGTAATTCAAGTTTTATTTTTCATGGTATTTAGTCACTGGTGTTACAATAATATATTCTACACTTTGAGTGACATGTAAGTTAAATATATGTGTCTATGTGTTATATGTCTGCATGCATATACATATGAATATGTGTGCTGGTGGGCTAGCCTGTGAAACTATCTACAGCATGTAATAGACATTTTAAAATTTGTGAAAATTTGTGTTGAGTGTCAAATGAGGGTTTGAAAACTTTCAGAACACAGCTTTTTTGTAAGTTGGAATCTTGCGGATTACTTTTATGGCTCCACAAATTATGAGTCTCAGGGAAGTCTTCAGATTTAACTTATATGTTATTTATTTATTTTTTCTCTTTGACTAGATGTCCCTTCCTCTTTTAGTATAGGTTAGGGGTCCTGAACCAGAGATGATTTTGCTCCCCAGGGTACATTTGACAACATCTGGAGACATTTTTGGTGTCATAAGGTGGGGAGGTGCTATTGGCATCTCATGGATAGAGGCCAGGGTTTCTGTTAAACATTCTGCAATGCACAGGACAGGCCCCCCAGCAAAGAGTCATCTGGGCTAAAATGTTGATAGGGCTGAGGATGAGAAATCTGCTATAGATGGATAAAGTATCCGGTCCCTGACAAGCTGGGGAGAAGGGATATAAAGATACTATTTTAACATAAAAGCTTCTTTTTCCCCATTCCAAGTTCTCTTCTTATATCAGTTCCATAGTTTAGCTCTAGGTAGTTTAGGCCATCTGGAAATGTTAGTCATTTGCTAGCTGATGGATAAAGTCATCTCTTTAAGTTGTTAATCACTGGAAAGTTGGCTGGTAGCCACTCATTGCTTAAAGATGCCATATCCATCTACCAAATATCAGATTCACAGATGTTTCACTCAAACTACCATTCAAATCAGATTATATTTATATACCTAATTTTCTGAGTTTGAAGTTATGTGTTTATTGATCAAGACCAATATTTAGGATGTTAGTATGTATTAATATACTAATTCTCCTTTGTTGATAAATGGTAACTAGTGGGTTCTACTTCTTGAAGGTGGGACTGTATTTATAGGAAAGTGCAAATTTCATTTCATTTATTACCAGCAGTGGATTTTTCTGTTGAGGCCAATGACCAATCATGGATAAAATTAGAAACAGATAAAAAGTATGCTCTTGTCAATAAATATAACACTGTTGCAGGGTATTTTTTTTTTCATCTTTAACCTACGTGTAGAATATTATCAATTAGATGTTGGGATTTGTGTGGTTTTAGTCAGTATTACTTGTATCTTTTGCATATTTGCAATTTAGAAAGTTCATGTGGTCAAATAGATAAGTGAGTCTGACTCTTCCTTTTGGGATGGGGTTCCTTTTTAAGTGTTCTGGTTGTGACAGGCCTGCAGATGAAAAGTTAGTTCTAGGAATAGGGGAAGTTTTGTCAATTCACAGGCTCAGCTGAGTGAGAATGCCTTTTTCCTCAGAGGTTGTACCCAGGCCAGGTGTGGTGAGAGAGTTTAGCAGCAAAGGTACCTTGTTTCAAGGTGTTTTTCCTAGTCTGATGCAGGACCTTCATTCTGGCACAAGTACCATCCAACACTGCCATGGAAGAAGCCTGGTGCGTTACACCCGACAATCCATTCCTTGTGGGAATTAGGTATTCCTGGCTTTGGCTGTCTCTGCTGCCTTCTTCTTTTATAAACCTCAAAAGGTGTTAGGGACTGCTGTGGAGAGTAGATTTTATATTTGGCAGAACCACCAGATTCTTTTCTTTTTTTCCCTCCGGTTTTGAAAGAAATGGTTTTAAGCCCTAACCAACTCATCAGCTCAGTTCCCTGCAGAGCTTTGCCCTGAACTATTTTAAGCTGGGGGTTGGCGCAGGCAAAGGGCTTGTAAAACTACAAGGTTGGTTTGAATTTGGGGTTTGTGGCGGCACCTAAGCATAGGTGCCCTGCCACCTGGCTTTTAGCTCCATTCTAAGAGTCTTCCTGGCTTTCATGGTACGTGTAATTTTGACCACTAATAACTTGAGAGAAGTCTAATGCTGGGGCAATTATTGCATAAATCTCCAGACATAGAAATGGAGTTTTTGAAGTTTGATTGCATATTCCTAGCTTAGCTGCAGTCCTAGAATCCTGAACCACTGAATGAAAATATTGCAAAAGAATGCTTTAAAACGGAAGTCATGTAGAGTGTTTCTCAGGCTGGCCTTTCTACTCTACTTTCCAAATGAAGAAAATAATTAGTCTTTTTACCCTATTTAAACATTTAGCCATTGTGTCTTGGAGTTCAGCCAAAAATAATCACCTGAAATTTTGTTTATGATTTGTTCACAAAAGTGGCCATACTTTTTAAAGGAGAGCAAAAAAGAACATTTTAAGAATGTGTGAGCTCATTATGAACCCAATATGTTTTAAAAACATTCAACTTGTAAACTCCTGAAATGTGGTTTATAATGGAAACACCAGCAGAGTTTCCTGGAGTGGGTCTGAGTCTACCAACTTCTAAGCCTTTTGCAGATCTGGTTCCTCTCGAAGGGAGAAAATTAATCATGGCCTCTGGGTAACTGGTGTTTCTTGTTTTTGGACATCTAAATGATACTTAGTATATTTTAGAGATATATGTGCATGTGAATTATTTGTAGATATTATGCCTACCTTCCTGTTATGTATTTAAATTTTCTTTTCCTTTTTTCATTAGAAAACCACAGTTGACCAATTCTTAACTTTCTCTGCTATTTTTGCTTGGTTTTTAATCCCTTGAATAGTACTTGTAATTTGCTATGATTTTATGTTAAATCTCAATTAAAAATTGTTATTGTAAGTCAAGAGGTAGTTGTGCAGAATATTACATATCCATAAAATAAACTCTCAACTGGCATTGTCTTAATTATGATATTCTTTTAGGTGGCAGGTTCCTATATCTACAAGACAAAGAAAATCATAAAGATGTAGAAGCTTGGAAATTCCTGAATTTCTGTTTGAATGATCAAGGAATTAATCAACACATTTATCATGTTGTGGTGTTGAGTGTATTTGATTCTTTCTTTCTTTTTTTTCTTTTTCATTTTGCAAATTGTTAATTTATGTGTAATATGGCATCTGATCAACTGAGCCATTTCTCAACCATTCTCAATGAGATAATTGATAGGTGGTATAATGAAATATCTCCATGAAGCTTAGATTGGGAGCCAGCCTATCATGTTTAACAGTTAAAGGTATAGTAGCAGGCCTTCATCATGTATTTTTTCCATAAGTAGGTTTACACTTTAACTGTGGGCTAAAGCGGACACACTAACTGTCGCTTGCCTTGAAGCACATAGGGTTCTCCACTATTCATTGTAGCTCGTGTTTCAGTTTGGTAAAATTACATTTAAGTGTGGGGACCAGGTTTAACAGTTTTATCAGGACCCTGAATGATGGAAGTAGAGTGGGTATGAATGAATATGTCCATTTCCATAGGCACAGGGCAAATGCAAGAATGTGATGTAGCTTGTTTCCAAGCTACATACATCATATCAACAATGACTTTATTAGGCAGTCACATACCATATTATGACTAAGGTCATAGGCTGAACTGTGATATTTCCAAAGTTTTTGTCTTCTCTTTCCTTTGGCCTTCATGATTCTGACGCCTGTTCCCCTATTTCCTTCCTCAGTCTGGCCTCATTTGGATCCATTTTTGTCTCCTATTTTCTTAAGACCCTTCTCTTTGCTAGCTGACCTGCTCTATTAACTCACTATCATAATAACATCAATAGATAATACTTACTAAGAACTTATTAGGCACCAGCCACTGTGCAAATTGCTTTCTATACTATACTTGGATGAAGAGTATCATTACCTCCTTTTATGAATGGAGAAGAATCTACAGCTCAGGATCCCACGGCTAGTTCAAGGTAGAGGTGGAATTCAAAGCCAGACTTCTGCCTCTGCTACCATGCTGTTTCCATTACACCACAGAATTTAGCACTACAAAAAATGATTACTGGAAGGCTATGCTCTGCTATCTGCCTGCATTTTAATTCCATCCCTAAGCTCCTCCCTCATCATTTTCTTTTGGTCTTTGAATGAGGTTGAACCTCTTTCAAGTGTTTTATGCACAGATATATATTTTTGAGATATTTTCAGCCAGTTTTATAACTTGTTTATTTTATATGATGGAAATTACAACTGAGAAGGTGCCATTTCAGATAAAATTGCATTTAATGCTAATTTAAAATTAGCATCTAATTTTAAAGTGTATTCAAGGATGTTGCTTATTCATTGGATACTTTTAAACACTTAAATTATTTTCGGATTGGCATCAGGGCAATTGGAACTGGTGAAGAAGAAAAATAAGCTCTTTCTCCCCTTGCTAAGAACTTTTTAATATTTTTATTCCAATGAAACCAGCGAGGCAATTATATTTTGACGGTCTGGAAAGGTTAATGCTAGGTGTTTTTCTCTTATTTATGGTTTCCTGTAGGGGCAAGAGCTTGGACAACTCTTCCTAAAGCTGGATGTGACAATTATCTGATGAGTTTGCTTGATTTCCAGCTTACGTTTTTGTAGAGATCCGGATTTGGATAAATAGTGGACCACCATCCGTGTTTAGTGTGCATTTCTCTACTTTAAATTACCAGCCTCTCTCTGTGTGACACCAGGCTTCCTTTAATAATGCAGGCTCTTATTTCACCATTCTGGGATTAGAACTTCAGGGTCTTAGGATGTGTGTAGACACAACCTTACGGGCTGTTTTGCAACTTCACCAAGAACTGAGAATCAGAGCCCCTGCTAAACAGAAGTATTGAGGTTTGTGAGACGGGTTAAGTCATTCAGAGTGGTCAAATGTGTGAGGATCTAGTCTAAAACCATGGATGCAATCTGAAACTGTGGTCTGTATATCTGCTTATTATATTTTTTGAAAGAAAAACCCAACGTGATTCTTTAAAGACATGTCGTGTGTGCCCACTCCAATACTGGCTGATGATGATGGTCTTGGTTTAGCAGTACAAGCATTGCTCTTTCTGCAGGCCATGTAAGCTAAAGTTCTGCATGGGTCCTGGTACAAGGCTAGGGCTGTCTTTGTTGGTTTTCCCGAGCAGCTTTCCTTCACCTCCCTGGTGGTTGTTGCACAAAGACTCTTTTGTCAGATAATATTGGACTCTTCTCACAATCTAAGCACTTTCAGGAAAAGACTTGGAAGTCTATCTTCTCAGTGTCCACACTTCTTTCCCCTCTGTGCTGTCATTTGGTGTCATTTAAGCTCCCCACCCTGTTCCTTATCCAGTTTATTAGTGGGTTGGATTATTACTGTGTCTGTTTTTTGAAACTTATGTTTTAAAACTAATGTGTCCCTGTCTTCTATTTTTTACTTAATCTTACACTTGATGAGATCGAGGTTTTAGATGTTACTTTTCCATGTCAGTGAGATTGTTAATCTTTCCTCTATCCTGGCTTGGAAATACCTTCTCACCCCCACCCCCACCCCCAGCCAACTTCCCAACTTTAATTTTTCTAGGAAACATTTTCTTTTTAAACTAGTATGATTCGATATACTCTACTTAAATAAGAAAAAATGCTAATGTGTTTGACTAGTCCAATTTATATTCATAAAATATAGTCACAGATGAAGAGGTATTTCACTAAAATTAAAGTATTTGTAATTATAAGAAATTCATACTGAAAAGTTTATCCTTAACATTAGAATATACTGTGGTCACATACATTTATTGCTAAGTGGAAACACTGATTATATTTAAGTCTTTTTTAGTTTTTAATTTTTTTAGATTTTAATTTTCTATCAAATGGCATTTTACTTGTTTCTGTGCTGCATGGTGAGAGGTAATCTGCTTGCATCTATTTTGTGGTCTGTGCATGGTTATGGAAGTGAGGATCCAGTGTCTCTGTAATGTGTACATTGTGATACAATCACTTGTAAGCAAAACAGATTTCCTCCTCATACATTTTGTGGACCCTTTACCCATTATGAATTCTGCTGAAAATAGTTTTCCAGGTAGAGATGCAATTCTAAAGCGGTTTACGTGCAGGAACTAAACAAGGATTTCAATTAATAATGCACTCTCAGCACTGAGAGATATTATATTCACTGGATCAAGGGTTATCCATCACTGCCTGGGCTGCAGCTGTCTTCCCTCCACTTGTTTCGTGTTCTGTGAACGTGCTCATCAGTACGCCCTAGGATGGGAAGCTCTTGGCACAACAGTTTGTACTGAAGTGTTTTCCTCTAAGGTCAGTGACACTGTTTCTGAAGGCTAAACTTGCTCATCTCTCAGAAGCATAATATTACAGAGTTACATATAACATTTCAATGAATTAAAGTAACTACACCTTTTGAGAAAATGGAGAAGTTATCAATAATGTTTTCCATCCCATTATTAAGGTAGGATGTCTATAATACCCCAAATAACATTATATGTTCAATTAGCTAGTCTATCTTGTATTATTTTTCAGAACAAACAGAACATAGGAAAAAAACATTATTATTCTTATTATTGGTGTGCTAATGTCTGATTGAAATGACTATATGAATAAAACAGTTCTATTTTTGCCTTTGGATTTGAAGATTTTTTTTCTTCAATGTGCCAAAGGTTATTTAAAATAATGTCTACTTTTAAAAATATCCCCTCTCTGGTTTTGGCATTTGTGTTTTATATTGAAGAATGTAGTCCCCATAGTATACGTATGCTATAGCCAAGTAACTGCATTTATATTGTTATAAATTTTTGAGGTTGGAATCTCAAGTTTTTAAATTAAATAACTACAGTTAACTGTATTAAGTGTAAGGTTGAATTTGATCAAAAATAAGGAAAGCGTTTATGACAACCCCTGTAAATGTTTAAATACTTTAGTTGTGTTTGTGAGCATTAAATTGTATTATAAGAAGCCAACATTGAGTATACTGGTTCCTCTGGGACACATTTGACTTTTGGGAGATAAAAAAAATCTCGTGTTAATGAAATTCTGTAAGTTTTTGATTTAGTAGACAACGTTTCCAGTATATGTGAAGCAATTTTAAAGTGTATATGTGTATAATTACTTGTAGAAACTGTTTAACTTTAATGGGGCATTTCTCGATCACATAATAGGAAAACTAACGGCTTTAATTAAGATTTATGAAGCATAGAGGTAATATATTCTGCTAAATTAGGTAGCTGTTGGTGGGTAGTATGCTTTTAGAGATGAATTTTCCACATATACTTCACTTCCTTGTGCATTTTTTGTTTAGAATGGTAATTTGTAGCACTGGAATCCCTATATCCATTAGTAGACAAAACTAAGCTTTGTTTTCTTTTTAAACTTTTAATTAATAGCAATAATTTAATGATGGGCAGATACCATTAAGCATTTCTTTAATCACTGATTTCAGATAGTAGCCACATTCAGCCTGTCTTGAGGGAAAGAAAGAAAATCCACCATTTCATTCAAACAACTGGCTAACTTCAAAGAAATTGGTTGTAGGACTTAAATCAACCAGTTCATTTAAAATAAACACTGTTGGCTAAATTAAACTAGTTCAGCAATCCCCTGCCCCCTGGCCCAGCCACCCCTGTCCCTCGTTAACTTTAGAATATAGATCCAGCTTTTAAGGCCAGACCGTGTTATGTTTATTTGTGTGTCATACCAGGCCTGCAGTGCTGCCTTGTTCTTCAATATGTTGGCAAGATTATCAATTGATATTCAAAGAGTATCAACTGTGATACTCAGGAGCAGCTTTGTTATAAAAGTCAACCGTGTGAAATTCCTGAAGACAGATGGGTGGGAGCAGATGGGCCTGGGCATCCCTTGCCAGCCTGCCATTCACCTCTTCCTGTTTCCCCAAGCAGAGGAGGATCAGATTTGAGAAGGGCTGATTGAAGTTCCTTTTCTGCTTGTGTTCCTTTAGGGCACCAGTTTTCAAATGTAGCCTGCATCAGAGTCAGCTGGAGGGCCAGTTAAACCATGGAATGCTGGGCCCCTGGAATTTCTAATTCTACAGGTCTGAGATGGGGCCTAAGAATTTGAGTTCCCAGGTGATGCTAATACTGCTGGTTCAGGGACTACATTTTGTGGACCATTGCTTTAGTGAAGAGAAATGGGACTTAAAAGAAAAAAAAAAAAGAAGAAAAAGAAAAAGAAAAGGAGGAAGAAGAATGCCACAGTTCTAGGTAGACATCGAAAATTGGGAATAGGTCATTTCCAGAAAGCCACATGTGCTACTATTTTTCTTTACACTGTGGGCGAAGGGTCAGCTATTTTTAAGAGAGAACTATTATTTGGTGGAGGGTCTTGAGGTACTTAGGTGAGAAGTGCTTTTTCAAATACAGAATAAGTAAAGAAAATTGTATTCTTTGGTTAAGCCTAATGACCAGTGATCATCTTTGGATTTTTTTTCCTCATCGGTTCCTTGGGGATGGGGATCTCAAGTCCAACAGCATCTACCTAGTATTTTATATCTTGTACCACTGTCAGCTTGGTATAGGATATAGCCAGTGGTTCTCAAAGCATGATATGCAGAGAATCATTTTGGGACCCTGGGAAAATGTAGATTCCTGGGTTCTGCCCAGGGATTTAGATTAGGTAGCTTTGAGATGGTACTGAGGAATCTGAATTCTCAGCATTAGCACCGAAGAAGATTTGCATGCTGATAGGTCATGGGCCACAGTGAGCTATACTGATACATAGACAGTCTGCACTGTATAGGGTCTATTGGCCTTAGGAGCCCAGAGTGATTGCTCTAACGGGAAGTTTCCTCCTTCAGCATCCTCATCCGGCCGCAGTTTCTTTCGGTCCAAGTGGAAATCTTTATGCTGTTTTCCTGTGGAATTTATAATAAAGTTTGATAACTGCTTCTCAAACCTTGGTTTCTACCGAGTATAGTCTTGAAAAAATTAATTTTCCCAAGTCTGATCTTCCCCATCTACAGAGTACAGGGTGAGGTTGGTACATTCCTGGAGTTTTCTTTCCCGAGGGTTAATATTCTATGCTAGTCATTTGGCAAATGTTTATTAGCAGTTAATAAAGAAATAAATGAATATATATATATGTCCCATGTTTTATACATACACTTATTCATAAGTTTTAGATATATACACATACACCATGTTTTATATACATATATACATATACATCTTATGTGTTTATATTAATATAACACATACATACATATCTAGTATGTATACAATGAGCCATGAATCCATAAATATGTATGTATGCAAGTGTATATGAGTGTGTTTGTATGTGTGTATATATATCTCCATATATATATAAACAGAGAAAGAGAAGCTGAGTACAAGGATGAGTGTATTCCATCCCTGCCCTCCAAACAGGAGCCTTCCTTTTCACACCTAGGTTATTCTGATTCTGGCATAATAAAGTGTGACGGGTGCTTTGCTGGAGTTAGTACAAAAAGATGTGGGAGCAAGGAGGGAAGGAATTAAATGGAGGAGAAAATGTGGTGGTGTAGGGATAATATCTACATAGTAGTGTTAATCAATAGACCCAACAAATTCCATGCTTAGGAACATTATGGGTTATTTGCATTTTAAAATTATAGTGGGATTTCCAAATATTAGATTTCTAGAATTAGTCTACATGTAATTGTGGAAAATGTTGGCACCAGTTTGGTTTTAAGTACCCCTGTTCGAGGTGGAGGGTGTACCAAGGAATTCTAAGACAAGGACTCTTAATCCAGATGCAAAGCTAATACTATCATATAGGAAGTAGCTAGAGAAATTGAACTTTGAAATTCTGTGGGCTAAGTCTTCAGTCCCAAACCCCTAGGCTGCAGGTCAGTACTGTCAGGAACTGGGCCACACAGCAGGAGGTGAGTGAGGGCTAGTGTAGCGTCATCTGTATTTACAGCTGCTCAACATCACTTGCCATCTCCCCCTGTCTGTGGAAACTGTCTTCCATTGAAACCAGTCCCTGATGCCAAAGATGTTGGGGACCACTGGGCTAAGTGGTAAGAACTCCAGAATTTTGGTGCAGAGAGAAGCTAGGGTACTTGGATAAAGTTACCTGTTAAAGGCTGGACCTAAATTGGGCACTGGGGAAGGATTTAGAGCAACTAGAAAGGAGAGGGAGACGGGCACCCAGAGGGGAGAGGAGAAGGCTTGGAAGAAAGGATGAGCACGATCCAGTTGGGCAAGCTGGGCGTGGGGGCAATCAGAGGACTGTCAGAAGGAGGTAGAAGGTTTATGTGAAAGTGTAAGGAAGATAATGCTGGCCAAGCAGGCCGCAGCAGGCTGATGAATAATGTGAAAGCCAGAGAGGAAAAGGCCTCTGGACTGGAGTCAGCCATATCTGTCTTTAGGAACTGTCAGTAGCACAGTACTGATGCCCGCATTTTTGCTGGTGAGCCAGCAAGTTTCCGTGAACAGCAGACACCCTGGAATTTTTTATCTAGTGTTTTGTTTGGGTTTCTAGTGGTGTGTTTGGGAATTATTTGGGTTTGTTTCTGCTAGGGTGACTCTGAAGTTTGCATTGTGCGTGTTTAAGAGTGAGAATGGTTGAAGAGTAACTGCCTGTGGATGGTAGAACAAAAGGTCTGAGTCAAAGTCACTCAGCTTTCTGTTCTCCCTTCTTCTAGAAGTGTAAACAGCCACATCACTTTAGTTGCTTGGCTTCTAGAAAATGAAGATGAAATGGGCAGGGACCAGGAAAAACAACAGCATTGGTTTTATGAGTATTTGTTATGGAAAATTATTCTCTATACTGTACTGTTGTTATGGGCTATCTCCTAGGCATAGAAAGTGCTCGTTTTCAATGGAATTTTCCTTTTAGGAAAAAATGTTATCATATTGTTGCTGGAGAGCATGTTATTTGACCTGTGGTTTTGAATCTTTGTAATAAGGAACCATATATATTATAATAGGTTCCTTTTTTATTTTATTTGCTTTTAGTATGAGATCATCTTCTCAAATCCACACGTTGTATTGGTTCATTCAAGTGAAATAGGCGATTAGCACGAGTTAATGGCTATGTGTCATAACAGTGTGATGCAGCAAAGAGTGTGTCGGCTTTGGACTCAGCCAAACAAGGCCATTTGCCGCTCTCTGTCATACAAGTATGGGGTGTATGACATGGAGCAAAAAACACAAAGAGAAATAAACCCTAAGCAGCATTTGCTAAGCAGTGCTCATGACTTTGCTTTGTGCATCAGACTCTTGACTCTGCCATTACTCTGAAGATTCCTCAGTCCACAGCCTCTGAAAAACCTGCAAGAGGCTACTTTTGGTTTTATGAAGCCAACATTTCCTTGTGTCAGAGAATGGGGTGAGGAACCTGTGGTCTTCTGATTTCAAGATTGTTCTTTCTTAAGCACCAAAGGAGGCAAGAAAAGCTTCATCTTTCTCCTCTGCACCCCTTTTAATAAAAGGATTTGTTCTGTAAAATTTGGATTCATTTAAAAGACCCCATTTAAGGAACTAGAAAGTCAACCCACATTATAATTTGAGAGTAATAAAGTTTACCATGTAGTTAATTTAAGTGTAGTTACATGTACAAAATAATAAATGATGTACGAAAGGATTCTGTTACTGATTTACAGTTTCTCTCCATTAATAAGTGAGAGGATTGAGAGAATTGCCATAGTCTTGGTGGGGTCAGGAATTTTCTAATTCTTTTTTTCTCTTTTTCTTTTTTGGGACAGAATCTCGCTTTGTCACCTGTGCTAGAGTCAGTGGTGTCATTGTAGTTCACTGCAACCTCGAACTCTTAGGCTGAAGCGATCCTCTTGCCTCAGCCTCCCAAGTATCTGGGAGTACAGGTGCATGCCACAATGCCCAGCTAAATTTTCTACTTTTTTGTAGAAATGGGGTCCTGCTCTTGCTCAGGCTGATCTTGAACTCCTGGCCTCAAGTGATCCTCCCGCCTTGGCCTCCCAGAGTGCTAGGATTACAGGCATCAGCCACCATGCCTAGCCTGGGGTTTTCTAATTCTTAATGAAGTAGGGTTCTATGTCATTCTTGTCTTATCTCTTTCCATATGAGGAAGTTGGCATCTTTGTATCAGACCACTTGTTAGCAGAAAACTCCCCCATCTGCATTTAGGAATTTGCTCAATTTCACTTTGATTTGGGAATCATCAGCTATAAACCAAATCACTTTCTCTAATAGGTTCTGCAAAAGGCCTGCTACTAGTTGTTGCCCTTGCTTGTATTCTGCATCATGCTATGCTGTGGAGATGGCAGGGATGCTTTCTATTTTGCTGTCTTTAGTAAAAATAGCAACTTCTAGTTTGTATCTTAGCTAAAAACTGATTTCATGTTGAGCAGGCACATAAGCACCTTGTCACTTCCAGTTTAATGCTGTTAAATATTTTTCTAGCAGCAGCGGCTTAATAATTTTAATGTACAGTTATTTCATATTCACTGTCAAGTGGACTTTCAAAATCTCACTTTTTCCTAATGTAATAGGTGCATAATAAGAACCACACTGTTGATTTATTGAGAAGATTAAATGAAATATGCACGTAAAAGTATCTAGCATGGTGCCTGACATACAATAGAGATTTGGAAAAATAATTCTTCCCTCGTACCTACATGACAGGCCTGAATCTTAGAGAAAAGGATCTTATTCTGACTTATTCTGATTCTCCATTTCTAGTCTTCTTAACAAATTGGTGAAAACCTTCCAGGAAAGAACATTCTGTACTAGCCACTCCTTTGCGGGGGCAGGTTTTGCCAGGTATGCTCCGTTTTCAGCATGGGCACTGGGACTCATTCTAATGGAGAAGAAATAACCCAAAATATCTGCTGCTGTTGCTATTGTTGTTCTTAAACCCATCTTAGCTTCCTTATTCATCTTACTCACCTTGGTGTTTACCTCATTGCTCACAACACACTTCCCGACACTTCATTCTCCTTCATCAAACTGGTAGATTTTTTCCCGGAAATGTAGCACATTAGAAAAATAAATTGGTGAAAACTAATGCTTACTTAGAGTTTGGTTTTTTGCTCTGATTTACAGGAATCCAAAACAAAAACATACGGTACCTGAATTTGTTGATAATTTGCTGTTTATCTGCCTCTGGTCCAGTGTAGAACAAAGTGGAAGTCACATGGGAACTCACAGTTCTGAGTGCGTAGATGCTGAGGAGGGCTAGTGCCCAGTAAACAAGAAGGTAAAGAGGAAAAGCCTGAATTTTAGAGGTGCTTGCAGGTTGGCTGAATTAGTGCTTTTAGTGACGAAATGGTTGCAGTAATTCCAAAGGTAGTCATAGGAAACAGCCTTAGCAACATTAATTTTTCTTCAGAAATTGCATGTTATTTGAACACAGGTATGTTAAAGGTAGGTAGATAGATGGATAGATTTATAGGCAAATAGGTAGATTTCTCCATGTGAATCCGAATTGCGGTGTGATGATGAATATGAGACATAACTTGGTTTGACTAATGCAAGAGGGGCCAGGTTAAGCCCAGAGCTCGCTATACGGACTGGCTATTCAGCAATAAATCAGTGGCGATCGGAGAGTGAAGAGAGTGGGGAATAGTGCCATATTACATGACATAAGATAGAATCATAAAATGCCAGAGCTGAGGGGCCATTAGAGCATTTTTTTCCATCCACATCATTTTACGAATGAGGAAACAGAGGCCCTGAGAGGTGGCATGGATTTCCTGGGACCAGCAGTTACTGAGAAAGCTGAGAGTAGAGTCTACTCCAGCATGGTGCCTTCATGGTCTCTAGAGATGGGTGGGGATATGGGATAGCCAAATTTGGCTTATTGTCAATTGATGAGATTTTTGGTTACTTCTTATAGATAAGAATAGTGGTGCCATTCATCCTTCGAGCTCTTGTGCAGCAAAGCCTTATGTCTCTGTGGGAAGCTGACAGCCTAGGCTTATATCCTGGGGCCTTCTACTTCATCTTAATTTTATATTGAGTAAAAGGAGAAATAAGCAACAAATTAATATAGTAATTTGGAGGGTTTTTTTTCCCCGAAACTTGGAGAGTTGGAAGGAAAAGAAATGAAGGTCATTTGCATTGGCGATTTTTGGAAGTTACCACATAGCTATCTGAATAGAGTTTATTTTCTGAATTTTCTTAGTTGAGAGCACAAAATATGGTAGACATAAGAGTATAGGTATGGAACATTCATACCTTTTTTCCCTCTAATTGGGTATTGTGGTACTTGAAGACAAGAAAAAAAAACCCGTGCATTTAATTTACCTAAAATATCCCCAAATGTACTTTTCTGTAGGAGATATACTTACATTTTCATAGTCTGAGGATCCAATGTTTTTAAATTAAAAAAAAACTCAATTCATATATAAATATCAAAGAATAGCTTCTTTGACTCAATCCTTGCTTGCCAATGTGCCCTTTTATGAGATAGGGTCATTTGTCATGTGGAAAAGCAGGATTAATTAACTGTGGAAAACGTACCAAGTATGGAAACTGTGAGTTCTAAAATGTTTCCACATAAAATACGGGAAAAGAAGTATAGATGAGCCTAGAAATCAGTATGACTTTTTTTTTTTCCTTCAGTGGGCTTAAAAAAAAAAATCTCTCCATCACACAAATCAAACAGTCCATTATACACACAGTCTTCCCATATGTCTGACACATAAACAAGCGAGGAATGTACTTCATTTCCACATAAATTGTGTGGTTTCGAAATTCAGTTCTGTTCACCCTTGAACTCTGGTGAACGTGTCACTTATGTGCCTAATAGGATGGCAGAACTTTTAATGGTAGGAATCATGGAAGAGGAGAGCCACATAATTTTGTAGCTTACGAAAGAATCAAAACAAAGCAAAATAAAAATCACCCACATGATCTCTATGGAAAAAGGAAAAAAAAAATTCTGAAAGGACTTGCCAAAGAAAGGTATACGAGTCACTGTAGCCTTGGGGAAGTCATCGTCTATGAACTGACTAGTCACTCTATGTTTTTATGGTGTTATTTACGCTGCTATTTGATAAAATGAGTGCTTATGTTGAATATTACAATATCATATAGAAGATATAGCATCCATTTCAAAGATGAAGGATACTCTATATATCCAAGTCTCTATGTAATTTTATTTTTCTTAATAAAAACAATAAAGATTCTATTTATTTATAATTTTCTTCTGGTTTCTGCAACAACAGGGTCAACAATTTGAATTGTTATGACAAATTATCAAATTAATTTGGAACAGTGTGGTGTTTATGCTTATCCCTGGCTATTTCTGGATCTGAACCTTAAGGTCAGTATTTAATTTTGGGTAAAGGGATTAATTGAAATGTGAAATTTTTCCTGGCAGGTGAATAATAGAACTGTATAAACAAATAGAAAGGTGCATTTTTCAAAGATAAAGGACTTGAGATGGAACCGGCATTTCTTTTTTCCATGAAGCTGATGATCAGGCTATGATGGTGTGCAATGTATCTCTTTGCAACTATATCAATACAGTCTTAGAATGGCATTACAAGCTATGTCTTTTGTCCTTACCACTTTTCTCCTAAATATTTTGTAGGTTCTAAAGTTAGTTTGTATGGTTCCAGTACAGGATATTAAAAAGTAAAAAAATCCAAAAATCCAAAAAGATCCAACAAATATTTGCATCTCCTATCCCTTTTCGTTCTAAGGTGTCAAATAACTAGTTTGACGGATTTTCCCAACATTCATTGACCAGTTGTTTGAATTGGCCAATTCAAGAGGTGATTGTGTGTGTCCATGTGTGGGTTTACTTGTGATAAAGAGCCACTCTCCCTTTGACAGAAACCATACCATATGTAACAATGGCAAAAATCTATGTTACTGTTTTTTTCAGTACTTACCGTTTTAGGAAAGAGACGTGATTATCAGAAAGATTTGGTGAAATTCCAGGCTTTTTGGTAAATGTTCCTGAATCAAAACACAGGATGATCATTTCTCTATTATAGGAAATATTGGGCAGCCAAAGCATTATAAAGGACCTGGCTAAAAAAAAAAAAAAATAGGTGCCCAATAAATATTGATCTCAGGCAGTAGAACCAGACTTCTTGGATTGAAATGCCAACCCCACCTTTCATTACTGTACATTTTTGGACAATTATTTAACCTCTTTTTGCCTCAGTTATCTGTAAAGTTGGGGATAATAATTGCACTTATGTTATTAGGTTATTGAGAAAGTTAAATGAGATAGTGCATGTAAGGTGCTTAGAGCAGGAACTGGCACAAAGTCCTCAATAAGTATTACTTATTACTATTACTATTCTGATTACTTCTTCTATTACTACAGCAGTGCCAACACCAATTGCTGGTACCTAGTAAATGGAGCCAGGGCACAGAGAACATCATCAAATGGTTATGCTTTAAGAACTGACAAACTGAGTAATTTCATCTGTGTATCTGGTCAGACTGAGCTTTGGTGTAATGTAGACATAGGGATCTATTAAAACAAACAGACAAATAGAATTCAGCCTCCTGTCTGGGTAAAAGAAGAATTTAAATTGAAATTATATGTTCCTAGGGGATGTTGCAAAGGCAAATGCTTTTTTTGGGTTCTTGTGAAACCCAAATAGACACCCATATAACATTAAACTGACAAATGGTAAATGAAAACTTCCTTGCAAGTATGTTATTCTTCAAGCCAGATTTCATTAGCTTGAGCCTTAATAATATTAGTGCTCACCTATTCCTTAAGGAGGGTTATGAAAATTAATGTTGGTAAAGAGTTTTCAGAGGTATAATAGCCATGCAAAATAGTATTGTTATTTACATTACATTGCAAATCCATGCCCCAAGGCAATAAATAAATTATGCTAACTACTTGGAAAACTAGTTTTTGGCTGTAGATGCTTGAAATATAAAAGTAGGGGAAAAACGGGGAAATTCAAATGCAGAGTATGGTTTGTAATGTCAAAAATTTTAAACTAAATAGTATATTCATAAAATTCTATGGTTTTTCTGATGCCTTCCCTCTGAGGGATCAAGTGATCTCAATTCTACTTTACTTGCAGAGAAATGGATCAGAAAAATGTAGCTTTACGACTGACCACTTACTGATTAGGCAGATACTTAAAGTTTTTGAAATGAAGATATAAAAAATAGGAATCGAGTTAATTATTCGACATAGGACTATTGATCATAAACATTTTCTTTCTTTCGAAACATGTGATGCCACTTGCTGGTTGTACGTACACTAGCATAGGAATATGATAGAAGAAGTACAAAAAATGTTGGAATGAATGTGGATATACATCCAAGGATGCTGAACTACCTGAGAATGTTCTTGACATTTTTTTTTCTGTTTGAGAGATTTAAAAAAAAATGTTATTCCTATATCACCCTCAACAGTGTATTGAATATTAATAATTCATTTATTCATTAATTTATTCAACAAGTATTTATCACATACTGATCATGCACCAGAAACTATTGTAGGTGCTATTAGAGAACAAAGCAGATAAAACTCCCTGCCCTCAAGAAGACCTAGCTCTTAAGGGTTGCATAGGTATGATTTAAAATAGGTAACAACCTCTAGGGTCCAGGCACCAAACAAGTGTGACAAAGCACTGGCAGGTATGAGATTACAGGTACCTATAGGCCTAATGATAATACCTGGTTTTCAGCCCTTGCGTTAGGGACTTCAGGTCAGGTAGAGAGGTAGGGAGGGGACACAGAGATTAATATGATATCTCCTGCCCTCAAGAAGCTTATGGTTTAATAAAAGGAATGAGCCATATACACATATAATTAAAATATAAAATAAACTTCAACAAAGTTTTATTTTTATGGAATTATTTCCTGTGGAGTTTTGGAGAAATTAAATGCTAAACTTAGATTCTATCACCACCTCCTTCTATCCTTAAATCTTCAATTCAGCACTATTCAATTGCCTGCCCCATTCCCATACATTAAACTTCAAGGGTAATGCCATCAATCTCTGGAACAATGGAACCACACATTTGGTAATGATTCAGTATTTGGCCTCCAGGCAGGTAAAGACACAAACTGTCTAAGATAGATGGTCATTGCTCCTATTTTTTAAAGATTTCTAAGACCTCTAATCCATAACCTCCGTTGGTCACCTCTTCTAATATTTAATAACATTACTGTATTTATTACTGTCAAGAAGATTTTCTTTATGTTCTATCCGTTTTCCCCATTTCATCTTATTTGATAATTTCTGGAAATGAAGGACAACCAGTCAGCATTATTCTCATAAGATCCTTCACACTTGCTTCTTCATCACTTTTTCAGGTGAAATAACTAGAAATTCTTTTGTCTTTTTCTCTCGGGATCTATTGCTCATTCTGTTCATGCTTTTTGGAACTGTTCATTTTCAGTGCCTTCATTCTTTAAAACGTGGATGTAATGCTGGGCTGCATGGACCACTTTATGTGGTCCTTAGCATTACTGATGGTAAGAGAGAGGATGGCTTCTCAGCTGCTGAAAGTCATACTCAGTTGTTAAATCGCCCTTTCTCTGGAAATAAATAGTAGTTCACCAGTAGTACACGCAAATTCAACTGGAAATGTACTACAATCCTAAGCTTCTTCCTTTTGTGTTTTTCCAGGCTTTCTCTAACCTCTCTTGCGTTTTCTTTTGTCTGTATTAAACTTCATTTTGTTTCTTAAAAAACAACTCTTTAATTTTTAAAAATTTATTCTGAAGTCTATTACTGTCTTTTAGTGTTAGCTTTGTTTCTAGAATATCTTTTATGAGAATATCTTTTATGTCTTTATTTCAGTAGCAATAACAAAACTTGCTTATGAACTCAGGAGCCTCATTAAGATAAATAATTTATATCATATTCTCTAAGCAGGAATTCGTAGAGTAAATGCACGCATATCTAGAATAATTGGGGTTTGGAGTGGCCAGAATTTGGCCAGTTCTAATTAACCGAAAGTAATCATGATTAATCAATTTTTAAGAATTAGGCTACAATAAAATATTTGTCAAAAATTGATTTTAAAGTATTTATCAATCTTGAACTATTATCAAGTCTTAATTATGGACATTAATCTTTAGTTTATGCATCTTTAGAAGGAGTACATAGGGGAGGCTGGGTTGGTATGTACAGAACCCAGGATGTAAGTGGAGATTTGAAATATGGGGCAGTTCTAGAGGGAGGGAAAGAGAAAGAGAGAGAGAAACATGTGTCAGTTGTGAGTTGTCTGGATGGATCAGGTTTTTGGGAGTAGAATGTGTAACCCCATCGGATGCAATGGGTATGTTAATGGAGGATGTGTATGTTCTACCCCACACCTTCCATGTTACTGACGGATATTAGTGTTCTCTTTTGTGCTTGCCCTTCAAAAAAGTATTTCTCACCTACCCTTTCTACTACTTATTCATTCATTCATTTTAGCCACTCACCGTGTGCCGGGTACTTTGCTAGTACATTACAAAACATAATCTTTTACTTTGTGACTGAAGAAACTGAGGCTCGGTGAGACTAAGAAAATTTCCCAGGGTCACAGAGCAGCTTCATTTCTAAGCTTGTGTGTACACTTTCCTCTGTGCCAAGTAAGCTTCCTTTTATTCATTTGCTCTTTTGCTGCATGTGTATATCTGTTAATCATTTGTATTTCTTTTTATTTAAGTTTGGGGACATGTGATATTTAATTTTATCATATACACTAGGTGAGCAAAACAAAATCCCAGGTAGATGTGCTGAAACTGACAAATTATAAAGAAAATCTCAAGGTTTCAATCATGAATGAGAAGCCCATAGGAGGAAGGCTCTAGAAAGGAACTCGTACAATGTGCCTCCTCCTGGATGCTGCTTCCCAATGCAGCTGGTCAAATGAAGATGGGTTTTGCTGAAAGCTTCTCCATGATTGAAGGCGTTTTTAGCTATAGGTGAAAATATGAAACATCAGGAACTTTGGCTGGGTCATGCAGAGACAAAGGAAGGAAGAATCAGCCCTAGTGTGTGAGCTCTTGTAAGCCCAGGCTTTTGCTTAGTGGATGCTTAGCACTGTGTGAGGATAAGTAAGACGTAGTTTGACAGGATAAACTGAAATGGAAATGGCAGTTTCTTTTAGGGTTCTCCCTTTAAACGTTTTCTTCTGTCTCCCTTTCCCCCCATTTCTCTAACCACTCTGCATTCACTTTTCATTTTCCACCCTTTTCCCCTTTTTCCTACTCTTCCTCTCTTTTTGTGTTTTCGGATGGCAACCCATGTCGCCGCCTTCTTTTTCGTTTGTTTTGTTTCTCCTTTTACTTTCTCTTTTTCCTTCTTTTATGTTGCCTCTCCTGTTGCCCTTCCCCCACGACCTCTTCTTTCCATTTCTTCTTCATTTACTCTCTGTTGATATTCCCCGCAAAGAGCTGCCTGGGTCCCTTGACCTCACAAGAAGCTCTCTGACGAAATGCTTAAGAAAAACAAGGTATTATGTATTATCCTACACAGTCTACAATCGCCCTAGCAATTTAGTAACTATAGTCCAATTTGAACCAGGCCTGAAGGCAACAAAAATCGCACCAAATGCCAACTAATTTACCAAACTTATAGAAGGAATATTTGGGAATCTATTCCCTTCAAGCCATCTGATTCATATTATTGACTCATTTAGAAAACAGAAAGTGAACAGAGACAAGTTTTTAAGGAGTTTGGTTTCATGCAAATGACTTGCAATTGCAGCCCATTATTTTTATACCACGACTTCATTAGTCATATCCCTGTCAGACCTGTGCCCAGTGTCAAATGTTTTCAAAAAGCACACCAGGACAGGCATGGAACTCATCAACCCGTGTCAAAGGTCGCTCTCATTAAGGAGTCAAAATGAAAACTTTCAGTGTCTCTAACACATCGCATAGCTCTCCCTGGCACTCCCACCCCCAGTCCTGAAACCCCCGGCTGGCTAAGCACCTCCAGCTCCCCAGACATTCAAATAAGATCAAGATGACAGGGCAAGAAAATGAATAGGGTTCTTACCCGGCTGGACCTCATAATCTGGTACTGATTGAAACAACCAGAAAGCTGTTTGCCAGGTCTTACAGCACCATTTCCTGAGGTTAAACATAACATCTCAAAATGAAGCAATTAGGGGTTTCTGTAAAACAGGAGTCTTCAGTAATTAAAAAAGAAAAAAAAAAGACAGAAAGAAAGAGGAAAATAAAGACTATCATGGTGGGTGCTGATTAGGCCCATTAGGCAGGGTTCGATGGTGGAAGCTCTTTGCCATTTTTTGCCACCTGGGAGGTCAACTTTTGATTACGGAAGCAGTAGGTGAAGAAGTTATCTACAACAGTGCTATCTACAAAGATGGATTTTAAGAAACTTGGGGCCCAGAGATATTAAGAGTAAAACCATCTTTCCCAAGACTCAATTGGACAATATGAGAATGACAGATTCATTGCTCCTTTTTTTGTTTTGTTTTGTTTTAAATCATTGCTGCTTTTCTGAAGAACTATCCACTAAGTGAGCATAGCCACTGTGCTGTTATGATACGCAGGATTTCCAAAGGGGTCTGAGTGGTGGTTATTTTTTCTGTCAGAATCTTCTTTAAGCCACATTTTAGCGCTGGTGTTGGATTTGGGTTCCTAGGAGACTTGAAACATGGATTACATCCCGTCACCAGCATACTTGGCTGGTTACGGTGGCTTTAAGATTGACGAACAGATATTTCTAGCATCACGTGGGGTAAATGTCAAGGAAGTCTCTAGTTGTCAATATGACATTTTGCAAAAACAAAACAAAATGAAACACAATTTAACAATAGGAAATGTCAAAATGTGATGGCTCTATATTGATTTCTAGAGAGCACACAATTTGCTCTTAAATTTAGAAGTCATTAGGGGCAACTTGATTTAATTCTATGGTAATGTCTGTGACTTTCTCTCTGCTTGCTTACTAATTTAATTAATTACTCACACTTGAGAGCCTCTCCTGGCTTCCACAAACTGCCTTTTCAGGAAAATAGATATGATACAAAAGCATTTTACCTCATACTTGTTTTCCAAAATCTTGGTTCTAAATCTTCTTGGGCCCACCTTCAATTGTTTTAACGGAGGGGTACTTTGAAGGTAACTGGAGATGAACATTTTATTTCATGTATTTATTTTTAGATATTTGATATATGCCTTCATGGTGAGCTAAAAGAAAAAGAAGCAAGACTGTGAGTGGTCTACAAAAGGTATCCCTGGGTATTATGATGTGAGAGAGAGCAGTAGTCTTATATTTGCAACTCAAATAAAATACGCATTTCAGCCCCAAACTGAAAGCATTATTTTAAGCCATCACGTTCATTCTAAAGTCCATTCATAAATTTCTGTGCTAAAATATAAGCAAATATTTCTACTGATAAAGTGGCAAGCCTCCCACACTAAGGACAGTACCAGATATTTCCTGTAAAATGGGATTCTCATGCTGGACTTCAGCATAAAATCCTTGTTGGGCCATTTGCAGTCTGTGAGTTGCTCACAATGGGCTCTGTGATCAGTGCTTGGCTGAGAGAGACTCTTCAAATTAATAACTGGGCTTCTACAAAAATCCCCTCTTGAGCTGCAGAAGATGGATATAAAAGATGAGATGAAATGGTGGTGCTGTGCAAACGCTCACTCAAATATTGCATGGCATTGCTTTGTGCGTTGAGCAGAATCTTTGCCTCCTTCTTTTTCTAGGCTGCTGTTTGCAGAACAGCTAATTTGGGACTTCATTGAACCTTAACCTGTGGATAGGTGGTAGAATATCATGTTGAGTCAAAAGAGATTCCTGACATTTTTATCTGGGCCTGGCTAGGAAGAATTCAAGGGCTTTCTCTTATGAAGGGCTACTTTGTGCTTTCTTCTCTCTTTGGGAAGTTAACAATAATGGTTTACTCTTTGGTTCTGGGGCTCACCCCTTTACCTGTGACCTATCAGTTTCCCAGTGGAGAAGCATCATATCCTTGTTGTGCATCTGTGATTGATACCCTTGGCCCAGGGGCTCCCTCTTACCCCTTCAGGAAACAGGAGGGCTGGAGAGATAGCGCTCAAGTTTTCTTTCACAGTCCCTGTTTCCTAACTCTAATCACCTTCTGCTGTGGGAAAGAGATGAGATGAGGCCTAAAAAACAGATCATTGTCCGCCTCCTAGATTAATGCAGAGAAAGCGGTATTGTCTGTTGAATGGATAAATCTTCCTGCTGTCACTCAAAACCTAAATTCAACGCTACTTCATTTCTAAGAGGCTTATCTTCCTTGAATAGACCCTTGCAGCTCAAGTAAGAGGCGATGTAATGAAGCGTGTTTTTTTCTTAAGTGAGAAACCTGCTGCAAAGAAGGGGGGAAGACTGTGCAGCTGTTCTAAAGGGGCTCTGCAGACTCTCGAAAGACTTGTCATTTATCTGGTCTTGCATGACATCAAATGATAGAAGATCAAGTTCAAAATCTGCCAGAGCAGCTCAAAAGGGCTTCTTCATCTGTTAATTAAATAATGGTTATTAACATACAATGTTGTGCAGCTGGGATTCGCATCAAGCATTACGGGAAAAATATTGCTGTAGCTTTCAACACTTCCCCTTTAGTCTGTGTTTATTAGGAGCCAAATAGCTTGGGAAATGGCAATGGTTTTGCCCAGATCCAAAAGTTAATGTTGATGCCATAATATGTGGTTAAATGAAAGCGCAACTAGACAGGTGGGTATTAGGCAGATGGATAAATTCAAAGTGACATGCTGAGATCATTGAAGAGTATACCCTTTGTGTATGCTTGTAATTAATTCAGTGCTCCCCACAATGTGGGTTCACTGACTTCTTCTGGAAAGTTAAATACATGCAACACACACATGCACAATTACTATAAATATAATAATTGCTTACTTTGGTCTAACTTAGACTACTGTACTACACTGAAATTTAATTTGAACTTTGGAATAGATGTCAAGATTTTCATCACTGCAATAAATTTTACTGGATAAGGATAATTTTAGCAATATTTCATCATCTACTGGCTTTAGTTTGTGTGTACAAGTTACAAAATGGCATTTAAATATGTCTTGCTTTATTAGTCTGTGTGTAATTAAATGGTACCACATTTAAGCTTAGAGCTACAGAAAGTAGGCCATATCCTTCATGAAAGAAAATGGTTTGGAAAGGTGTTAAAGTCTAAAAAAAATTTTGTCCCCCATGGTAATTTACTTTAAAAAAGTATCATGAGTTGTATCACTGAAGCAGTCCTGATGAGTTTTTAATTCCTACCAAGTGAGCTTAAAGGAAATATTGACAGTAAAATAATTTTAAAAACTTGTATTTTGTGATTTCAAGTTCATAGCACACATCTTTAAGTTGTCTAAAGAAATTGTTTTATACTTGTTAATGGACAGGACTTATAATTTAGACTGCTCTTAATTTATAATAGTTAATTATCTAATCCCTTGATATTTATAACAATAAATGCCATATTAAAAAACAACATTCTCCTTTCTTTGTACCAAGCATCAGTTTTGATTGTTTTCATACTTTTATTATTCATCCTAATTTGGCTAAGGAATGCATGAC
This sequence comes from Propithecus coquereli, assembly GCF_000956105.1. Taxonomy (NCBI): domain Eukaryota; kingdom Metazoa; phylum Chordata; class Mammalia; order Primates; family Indriidae; genus Propithecus; species Propithecus coquereli. The sequence goes on along the minus strand of NW_012139413.1, from coordinate 3,212,222 downwards.
CAAATCATGTTGACTGATAATCCAAAAATCTTAATTTAGTCATTAGCTTTGACTGTTTCTCTAAGACTATCACTTGGTTAGTGAACAAATGAACGTTATTACTGATTAGAAATTGACTTCCCCCGTCTCCTCTAGGTCCTCTGTAGAAATAACAAGCAGAGAAATTTCCAAAAGATGTACAATGCAATGGTGAGAAAGTGAAAAGCACATGCGAATATACAAATTAGTTTGGATATTGTTGAGAGTTGCATGATTTCAAAGAATATCCTGAATCCATAATTGAAAACTCTATTGAATTATGGGTGCTTCTAAGCACTGTCTGATCGTATATTAATTAATTAATTCATTCATTCATTCATAACACCTCCATGGGGCGTAACACGGCAGGTCTCCTCTTTTGTTAACCCTCAACCCATCTGTCTGGTGTTCGGTGAAGGTGACCCATGGAAAAGCAAACTTGTTAGGGTCTTAGCCAGTTGTCTTGTAGATTCACTAAAGTTCATGAGAGGCTGAAAGGAAGAGAGTTAGGTGGCTAGTGTAAACCTATTTTTACTAGCCGAAAAGCAACTTGCAGCAAATGATGTACTGAGGGAGCATCAGTAACATTGTCTCTTACCGAAGCACGTTATCTGCTTCTCACTGCCATGACTCAGACAAGATAATAGCTTTTTAAGCACTTACTATGTGCTGGGCACTGTACTAAGCTTTTTTTACGTATTAAGTCATTTCATCCTCACAATGACTCTGTGAAATAAGTTACTATTATTTTCCTCGTATCGTTTTGTCAGATGAGGAAAGGGAGGCGCAGAAACATAATTAACTTGCTGAGAGTCACTCAGCTTAGAAGTGGCAGAACCAGGATTCAAACCCAGAAAGTCTTGACTCCAAAGTTCATGCTCTTAGCCCTACACTAAACTGTGACTAAAGAAGCTTTAGCAAGTGAAGAAGTTGAGACTTTTAGCATGTACTTCCATGTTGGCCAGGGTAATGCTGCATTTACACAGTGTCCAAATTGGTTATTTGATGTTATATTAACTCCAAATCCCCAAATTACGGATGGCATTTGTCACTCTTCAACTCTGTGTGTGTGTATGTGTTAGATGCAACAGTAGGAATACAGAAAATGAAATCCTGATCATGGACCTTGGATGAAGCACTGAACTGTTCCAAGTTTTTTTTTTTTTGAGACAGAGTCTCACTCTTTTGCCCGGGCTGGAGTGCCGTGGCATCAGTCTAGCTCACAGCAACCTCACACTCCTGGGCTCGAGCAATCCTTCTGCCTCAGCTCCCGAGTAGCTGGGACTACAGGCATGCGCCACCATGCCTGGCTAATTTTTTCTATATATTTTTAGTTGTCCGATTAATTTCTTTCTATTTTTAGTAGAGACGGGGTCTCGCTCTTGCTCAGGCTGGTTTCGAACTCCTGAGCTCAAACAATCCGCCCGCCTCGGCCTCCCAGAGTGCTAGGATTATAGGCGTGAGCCACCGCGCCCTGCCCCGTTCCAAGTTTTGACCTTACCATTATATTAAAAAATGCATTTTAAGTGTCTACCATAGTATTTGGTACAGAGTATATCCTATTATGATTGGAGGTGATGCAGAGTGTTGAGGTTTAACTAGATAAATTAAGTAATTAATACTTTGCCATTAGAGAATTCATTGTTGGGGAAGTTGAGGAAGGCCATGTTTAATGGTAAGGTATGCATAACCTCCCTTATTCTGGCTGAGTAAAAATTCTAATAACTTCTTTGATATGCCACACCGTACCAAGGTTTCTCTGGGATTTGGGGTGCATTTCATCTTGAACTATGAATTGCGAAGATTTTTATTGTCTTCTGTCACAAACACAGTGTCCTTTTATTGTGGTTTTTGATGTGTTAAATACGTTTTTATGGCCCCGATGTCTATTGTGCCTAGCATACTGTTGGTACTTAATAAACATTAAATAATAATAATATATGTGCATATGAGATTTGTGGAAAGAAATGACAGACTGTTTTAGGGACCTGAGATTGTTCTTCTGGTGCCTGGGGAAAACATACAGATGAGCATATTACTGGGAATAGATTAGAAAGAGCCATCGATAGCAATGTCATCTCCCTAAAATATGATGTGGCTCTGTCAGCACAAATCATAAACTCCGTCTCCTACCTTACATCACAGTAGAACTCTAATGTGGGAAGTTGATTTCCTGGATTAATAGAAATGGGTAAACAGGCACCTGAGAATTTTGCAAATTAACAAATGATGCTGTCTTTTCTTGCATATTAGTAAATTAGTACAGTTCACAGGGAAATGTTAAGGCGAGCTTTGGAGTGTTTCTTTTTAACACTTAAGGGAACCTCTCTAAGCTGGTTCCCTTTTGTGGCTGTTCCCATTTTGTGGGTGTTCTGCTTTATTCCCTGAGATGAAGAGGAGGGGCTCCTCTTCAGTCCCTGAAGTCCTTTCAGTCCCTGAAAGTACCATCTTTTCAGGGACTGCTTCCCCGTTAACTGATATCTTTGTCGGTAAGGAGACACCTGCATCCGCGCAGTTCCACCAGTTGAACTACACGGCACTTCACCAGTTCCCTTCCTTTCCCAGCTGGATGGAGCCCAGAATATCAGCTCGCTGCACCGCGCCAAAGCCTTGCAAGCCCAGTGCGGAGGTGTTTGTGTAAGATAAAAACGAGACAATGCGCCATCCCCCGATGGCTCATCTGTTTACATGTGTCATTTGGCTCGGCCCTGATTAGCTCATTAGCAAAGAAGGCAGGAAGACGTGCAACCCAGATTTTGTGATTCATCAGGTCCGTTCCTCTTGGGAGAGACAATGTTGGTATTCTTTGCCAGTCTTTGGAGAGTCTGGTTTTTTCAGTCCCTCAGGGAAGGGTTTGTTAAATATGTTTTTCCCCTGAGGACATACCTTCCCTACTGGAAAGACAGATGGGTTAGATTGAGAAAGCGAGTCACTGCTTTTAGTTGTTCTTTTTAAAAATCTTTTTTTGTGTGTGTGCTTTCAGAAAACATGTTTTGATGGAGCTGATATTTAAGGTGAAGCTTTCTTATGGGCTGTGAGATTGAGGGTCTTTAATGCTTTTTATGTTCAAAGGTTCTTTTTGAGAGGCTTTTGTGAGGACATAAATTATGGGTAGCAACAGGTATATTTTTCCCTTAGTACAAAGGCCAAGTGTAAGTTTTTCGCTAGTTAAAAAGGGTCTGTTCTTTTCTTTTTGACCTTGATTTTTTAGCGATATTCTGCATTGCCCCTGCTTTGGTCGTATTATTCCCTGGCCCATCCAATTACCATTTCTATCAGCGCTTCGGAAAGATTATGCTTTTTGGGTGTTCTGTAGATGTCTTTCCAGTGGCTTCACTTGATGAATGTGACAAGTTTTGTGTTTTCTCCCTCTCCTCATTGAATTGAAAAGTTTTTTTGATAAATACAGGCCAATAAGTGCCCAAAGGCAGTGTTTCAATGGCTGCTAAGTCTTTCAAGGTTAGGACTTAACCTCAGTTCTCCCTAATTCAACTCCAACCTTCAGTCTGAAGCCAATCAAGAATATCAGATGATACTTAAACAATGAAGGATTTCTGATATTCAGGTACTGCCTCTGTTCAATAGGATTGCAAATTCTTTGTGTGAAGAAAGTCGGTTTTGCTCTAAAGTACTGTCACAAAAAGTGAAATTACCATTTGCTTGGAATGATGCCATTCATCATTGTCAGAATACTAAGCATTGTAAGTAGCTAGGCCTCTCCAAATTAATGCCTTGTTTTGCATCGGCTAAATTTCCCAAATCCTTGAGGATGGGTCATACAAAACTCATCTCACCGTTTTAATTTATCAATCCAATATGAGTTCTGTGAAAGGGAGCTTCATTCACTCTTAGCCCTTTTATTTACAGTCTAATTCTAAAAGAAAAGGAAATAAGATATGAAAATAAGTTGGAAAATAAGATAAATCTCTCAGTGAAATCACCAGATCTACTCAGTCCTGTAGCAAAACCTCCATAATTCATTTGTAGGTCAGCTCAAGGGATTAGCCATGACGTATTTGGAAATTCATTTATTTTTATTTTATTTTGCTGTTTCTTATGCATAAGGGTAATGCTGTCCCCAAGGCTTTTCAGGTAGCCCTCAAATCTTGACAACATTTGCTGTCTCTGAGGCCTAAGCCAAAATTAATTTTCAAATAAACAGCATAAAAATGTATGGAGTTGTATAAATTTGAATACAAAATGCATTTGTTTTGTTTGCTTACATACATACATACATACTGTCTGTTCAGCCAAAAACCATAATATGACATTGAAATTAATGGCCATATGCACATCATGAAAGTCAAAAAAGTTTTTCTTTGAGTTAAAAAAATACAGAACATGCAGCATTTTATTTAATTTCCATCTCAATGTGGTCTTTGACATATCTTTCTAGGATTTTTTTTACTTGTTAATTTTTCCTAGAAGGAAATTAAAAATCTTCCATAGGAAAATCTGGTAGCTTGGAAACTATATGGCTTTTATCAGTTCAAAAGATTCTGTTGTCTTGGGAGATACAAAGGTATTTTCTTCCTGAAAGTTAAAAAAAAAGGTAAACCAAATTATGCCGCTTGATTTCCTCCCTCTGATAAAAGACAGACAAAAGCAATGTAGAATTAAAACGGGATGAAATCTGCTAAGGTTTATGTTGGGGCTTGCTTTCTGGTGGCTCCAAGAAGAAGAAGAAAGGACTCCGTAGTTTCACAAAGACAGTGCAGGAGGCAGGCAGTTTGGCCGATGGTGCTGCTGCTGCTGTGGCTGAAGTCAGATACCTGTGTGTACTCTTCACACAGGGACCAGCCCACAGGAGCCTAAAATATCATGAATGCCGTATTTCTCACTTTCCAAGGCTCCATTTCTCAAAATGGTCTTTAAATATACTTCCACAAGGGGGCTTTGTGTACATTTGCAATTTTTTTTTTGTTTGTTTGTCTTGATGTTTCTTAAATATATTAAAAAATGAACTTCTGCCAGCAAGGCATGGAAGTCCCATTCCTGGGCCTTTTGAAATCTTTGTTATGCAGAAACCAGCTCCCCCCTCCTGCGTGGCCGCTTATGTGGAAAGGAGTCTGTGAAAGCAGAGGGTGAGGGGGAGAAGGCTCGAATCAGGAGCTGGTGTCCAGACCTGCTAGCCGGCCCTCAGGGCTTGGGTCTTTCAGCTCTTGGGACATTGTCCAGCTTTGACGTTGTCCAGTTTTGATTGCCCAGCTGAAAATGGCTATATATGTGATTGCTTTTTTTTTTTTTTTTTAACTTAACCCATATTCTAGTTGTCTCATGTGATTTTGGCTGAACGGTCCCTTTTTTCCCACTATAATTATAGCACCTCTGAATACAGGAATCTCCATAGTTGTGCATAGCTTAACTCTCTTAAGAAGTAAAAAGTATTACGACAATTAATAACTTTAGAAAGCAAGACCAACTGGCCACATCTCTGCAATTTTTCCTCAGGGCATCGTGAAAGAGCCTACAGACGGGAGTTTGAGCCCCTGGCCAGTTATCAGCTAGCTGGATTTTCCTGGGAAAGCATTCTCATTCTTCTGTGCCTCAGTTTCTTTATTAGTGATGATTTTCAAGGGCCTTTCTATGTCTGACATTCCGTAAGGATTGGGTTGCTTTTCTCTCCCTTTTCTGCTCTTCGGGGCAATATTACCAAATATAAATACGTTAGTGGCTAAAATAAAATGGGAGGAGGTTACATGTGTAGCATGACATGTGTGAACTTTGAATTAACAGAGTCTTTGATTTGAATCTGAGTCCTTCCTTGCACTAACTTGTGGAGTGGGGGTGGTGGGACAGGGACAGATTGTTCTCTAAGTCTTAGGTTACTTACTGTAAAATGAGGGGCTGGATTAGAAGCTATTATTCTAAGGTTCTTTCCAGATGTGCTTTTCTAGGATTTTTGATGTGTGAGCGCTAGCAGGGCCCCGATGGCACTTTTTGTGAGTGTTTGTGGGACATGTTTCTGAAGAGTGCTGCAGGCTCAGACCTGGTTGGGATTTCAACTCCCTTGATTGTCCACTTCTAATTTCCACTGTGTTATTCATGCTGGTGGCCAAACGGACCTGAAAACTGAGGCAAAGATGCAAGACACCATCAGTACACTAGAAGATCAGAAGCCTGTCTGATCTGCATTGACTATGAGGGAGCTGAGTCCAGAGAAGCTTGGCTAATTTCAGTCCATGCCAGGATGAGAAGGAGAGTCAGCTTCTAATATAACTCAGAATTTGACTTCTTTTTCTACACAATATTGGATGAAATTTTAAGAAACTAGGAGTATAGAGGCTGCACCAAAGGTAGAGTGCCTGCCAGATTTTCATGTCTTCATTCCTGCAGAGGCGAACAAGGGTGAACAAGGGGAGCGGAGGGGAAGTAGGAGGATGTGGTATCCGAGTAGCTTTCTATTGGGATCTGGGAAGAAGGTGGACTAGGGCCTGGGGTTCATCTCCCGGGTGGTCTGTGGGCTGGCTGCATGGTGGATAGGATCCAGATAGCATCTGGCTCTTTCCCTGGCTGAGGCTTGGGCAGATTATTACATCCCCATTCCATATTCTCATCTGCGAAATGAGAGGTAAAGAACTTTGCATGGTGCCTGGCAATCAGCAAATTGTTGTTGTAGCTTTTGCTATTATTATTGTTATTTTGAAACCAGCCCGAATCCCAGTGCAGAGTAGGTCCCTGAGAAAGTGCTCCCTTAAGCTCCCAGAAGGGGTGGTGGGACCCCGCAGGACCCTGCAGTGGAGGCAGGATGGCGCTCAGGCTCTGCCTCCAGGCACATGCCCAGGGACCTCTTTCCATGGTCTTTGTGCGGTCGCCTCCTAAAACCCTTCCTCAGGTTACCAGTGGTGTGCATGCCAGGGGCTGCCAAACCTCCCTGACTCCCCCACATCCCATGCTAGAGAACACAGACTCCTAACAGATATTTCTAACAACTCCTTGAGGTGTACACTCTAGGCAGGTTCAAACCCTCTGCCCCAAACCCATTTATGAAAGCAATGCAAGCGGTCCCCGACCCATCCAACCCATCTGGAGCTCCACTCCCAGTGTTTGCCTGCAAGTTGGTGGGATTTTGAAACCCCACCAATTTGGGACTGTTGTCAGTGGGAAGCTGAAATGTCTCAGGGTAATTCGCAATAGCTAAAGGATAGAAGTCATAGCTGGGACAATGTTTTCATGGTTACCAGCTCTCTCAGGAAGTGGGGTGAGGAATAAGCAGCCTTGGGCTCTGCCAAGGCTGGCAGCTACCTTGGAAGAGTGGCATGACGGAGAGGTGGCCAGAGCTAGGTAGAGATGGTGGTGAGAAGAAGACAGTGAAGGGGCGGGAGGCTGTGGAGTCAGACTGATGAAATTGGGTCGACAGCCCTTCCTTGTTACCCCTCACACTGCATATTGGCCTTCTGATGCCATTCTCCAGGATGCACCAAAGTGGGTAGGTCTATGGTCACACTTGATTCAACAAACATTTTTCAATGTTTTGGTACCCTACCCCTGATGTTTTCTAGGCACAGTGTTCAGAACTGAAGGGTAGTCCTACCCTCCTGGAGTTCAAACCCTGAATTCCTTGCCCTTTTGTGTAACCTCAGGCTGCCCGCTTAGCCACCGTGAGCTTCCTTTCTTCTTTGTTCCTGGGGGCAATTGTGGGTACCCTGTGGGATGGTTGTAAGGACTGTATGAGATGAAACACTTAAAATGAAAGGGACATAAAAGATGCTCAGTGCATGTTGCCTTTCTCTACCCAGTCTCCTGCACCAGCTTTCTTCCAAGTTCTCTTTAATATTCATTTCTATCGGAGTTCACCTGCCTTAACAGAGGGATCTTTGTGTAAAAATTTCTCCTGTGATTAGGGGTGGGCTATGTGTGTACATGTGTCTAGGTGAGGTTTGCTGGGTTGGTTTGGACACTTAAAGCACTGTGGTTTTTTAAATGAGGTAGAATTCACATGTAGTAAACCGAGTTCTTTAAATTAAACCTTATTATATGAAACGTTTTAGTGTTCAAAGGAAAAAAAAAATGGAGAATTTGGCAACTAATCTGATAATTCAAATAGAAAACTTGTTTCATTTGACTTACATGGGAAATACTCTTTTTATGTAAATGAGGTAGAATTCACATGTAGTAAACCGAGTTCTTTAAATTAAACCTTATTATATGAAACGTTTTAGTGTTCAAAGGAAAAAAAAATGGAGAATTTGGCAACTAATCTGATAATTCAAATAGAAAACTTGTTTCATTTGACTTACATGGGAAATACTCTTTTTATGTAAGTATTTCTTGCTGAAGTATTTTTTGGGGCACCTGAATTATTGTTGTCTCCATTTGGCTAACCTAAGACCTACTGTAGAAACCTGAAATGTGATTTAAGTATATGATAGAATTTGGGAATATATTTATCACATATATAGATTATTTGTGTTTTATATCCCAATAACCATATGTGCATTGTTTTTCTTTGACAGAGTTTTTACTGGTTTCATCTTATATTCTGATTCTTTGCCATATCAATTTAAAGCAAGCATAGACTGGGAGAATTAAGCTTTAGACTTTAGTTTTCTTAATGTTCAACTCTCAAATATTGGTGAGTCTTGGCTGTTTTATGTATGTAGCACTTTTCTTATGAACACAATTAGATTTCTTGTACATTTGAGTTGCCTTAGCCATTGAAATCAGCTTTTTCTTTTTAAAAAATATTAAGTACTCCATGGCCAGTATCATTGCAATTTACTCCACAGGGTTTCTTCAATTTTTTTTCTAATGCTGCTAGTTATTTCCTTTATTGAAAAAAAGTTGCTTTTCTTTTTAAAATAATTAAATAGCTCATCCTTGATATGATACATTTTGGTAATCATTATGCATTCTGGTAACCATTTTTAAGCAATTGATTCTAGATGGGGCTCTTGGTCAGTCTATTGCTTTTCTGGGCCGTTCCAAAGAAGGCAGGGAGATTGAAAAACAGAAAAGCATTCTGAAGGCCCAGAAGAGCACCTGCTCTTGACATTTCTGAGAGTGACTACGGTAATTGAGTTATTCTGGTTAATCTTATCAAAGGAGGACACTTCTGAGAATTGACTCAGTCTCCTTTTCTTTCATTCTGTCCTAAAAACACCTGAAATTCTTTGCAGAGGAACGTATACATCACTATGCCTGGTGTCCACATAGTGTCCTGCCCAGTACCCTTCACACTGGAAGTAATCAGCTGCCTTGAATGAAGCATGACTTGCAAGCTGAATTCTGAAAAGCTTCTGGGGTATTCAGGAAGGAGTAGGAACAGTCTTTCAGTATGATATACTCCACACTCCAAATTTGCCTCTAGTCACAAACTAGATGGCCAAAAGGTCAAACAACACACATCTCAGCCTGATTTGCCTTGACCTTTTTTGGGCTACTTGTTCTCAAAAGATGTTTTCAAGGGTTCAAAACATGGGATATGTCAATACCAAAGTCTTCTATTATTCGGATTATAAGTTTGAATGGATCAATCTGCTGCCGTACCGTTTGGAGGCAATGCAGGTCAGTTGCAGTTGCACATGGAGGTAGAGTGTTGATCTGAGAAGGTAGAGTTGATCTTGCCAACCTAGTCACCCCCAGCCAGGGCAGGGCTGTGTGCTGACGATGTCTCTCTGTGTGCTGGTAACCTTTGGATTCTGGCTTGTCTGCCAGGGTGCACCCTCTGCTGGAACAAAACAATAATCGTTGCCTCCAGGAACAGGCAAGGACTTAGAATATGACTCCTTTCAAAGCAGTCATCTCTCCTTCCTTAACAGCAGGTCTGTGGAATGAGCACAGCTCTCAGAGCATTGAGGAGGGCTTTTCCCGGACATTAAAGTCCCTCCTCCTTCAAAACATGGCTCCTTTCTGGAGAGCTTGGGGTTTCTGGAAGCGGTAATAGTCTCCAAGTCTTTGTAGGTTGGTCAAGTCAATATCTTCCAGGAGGCAGAGAGGTTAAGGTATCAGATTCATGTTGCTACACAGCTAAACAGCAGCACACATGGCTGAGCACTTTGAACTGTGACGTTAGTGTTTTTGAGGATGAGCTCCCCCACCACAGTAAACCCCAATCTTTTCTGGTGGGTTTTCTCCCTGCCCCACTTCCCCACCCAAATACACAGGCAGAGCAACATTTCTTTTTTTTGGGGGGGGACAGAGTTTCACTGTGTTGCCCGGGCTAGAGTGCCATGGCCTCAGCCTAGCTCACAGCAACCTCAAACTCCTGGGCTCAAGTGATCCTCCTGCCTCAGCCTCCCCAGTAGCTGGGACTACAAGCATGTGCCACCATGCCTGGCTGATTTTTCCTATATATATTTTTTTAGTTGTCTGTCTGATCGATTTCTTTCTATTTTTTAGTAGAGACGGGGTCTCGCTCTTGCTCAGGCTGGTTTCGAACTCCTGAGCTCAAACAATCCGCCCGCCTCGGCCTCCC
>NW_012139413.1:3177954-3201737 GCF_000956105.1 Propithecus coquereli | reverse complement strand
CACCATGCCTGGCTGATTTTTCCTATATATATTTTTTTAGTTGTCTGTCTGATCGATTTCTTTCTATTTTTAGTAGAGATGGGGTCTCACTCTTGCTCAGGCTGGTCTCGAACTGCTGAGCTCAAACGATCCAGCCGCCTTGGCCTCCCAGAGTGCTAGGATTACAGGTGTGAGCCACCGCGCCCAGCCCAGAGCAACATTTCTAACACACGCTCCACAGAGCAAGTGGAAGCAGGATCGGAGGGACTGCAAATGACTTTACTTACCTGGATCATCCTCTAGGAATCTATGTCAGTTCCAAGCCCTGCTTATTTCATTGAGAACACCCTGTTTATTTCATTTAGAGATGAGGTTTTGGACCCTTGCAAGGCAATTTTCATTCTTTTGAACGAAGAGTTTGTTTTAGGTGCTCATTGTTTCTTTACAATGTTGTATGTTAAATGTTAAGAATAAAAGATAAAATAACAGACACCTGTGTTTCTGCAAATATGCATCCAGTTGTCTGTAATAATGCTTTGCTGACCTTGCTTCAGGTGGTCTGTGTGTGTTTTACATTACGGATTAGAACTGAGGTCCTCTGGAATACCAACCCCCAATTCCATATGTTTTCCTTTCTCTCCAGAGTTGTCAGCGCCCTGAATTGGGTGTTTAGCTATCCCATGCATGTTTTTACACTACTGCTACGACATGTGTGGCTATAGTACAGCACTGTTTTGCATGTTTTAAAACTCTATTTAAATGGGAACAATTGTTTATATCATCCTGAGCTCCTTTCACCCCGGAACTTTATGCTTTTGTGATTTATCTACGATGTTCCATATAGGTCAAATTCATTCATTTTTATTGCCTTATAATATTCCATCATATGAAAATAGCAAGACTTATTTGTTTTCCTATTGATGGAAATGTAGGTTGTTCTTTAACTTTTAGTATTGTGAATAAAGTCACAATGAACATTGTTGTAACCTTTATGTGTGTGTAAAGTTTATGTATACACACACATATATAGCTCACATTTTTCAGCTTTATTAGGTGTTATCAGGTTGCTCTTCAAGGCGATTGTATCAATTTTTACTTCTACCTGTGTATGAAAGTTTTAATATTCACATACCTTCACAATGAAAATTATAAAACTTAAATTTTTGTTAATATTGTGATTTTATTATTTTAGAATTGTATTTTGTTATTTTAAGTTTCTCTGATTACTAGAGAAGATTGAATATATTTTCATTTTATTGCCATTTGGATTTCCTTTTCTGAATTGTTTGTGCATATTTCCCTATTTTTTTATTAGAGTTATTTATATTTTTCTTATTGAATTGTGGGAATTCTTATAAATCATTAGCTGCCAGTTTTTGGAACCAGAGAAAATTGGAAAATATAGAAAAGGAAGAAGTCAACAAAAATTTACCCCTAACCAAAATGTTGATTCATTTTGGCTCATTTACTGCTAGTCTGGTTTTTTAATGATATTTTATGTAGTTACAGTGTGCACATGGCTGTGTTCTGCTTTTCTCGATCAATATATCACAAACTTTTTTTTGATGCTTCTGTATGGTTTTTGCAGCCATCATTTTAAATAAATGCATGATATCAAGTGTATCTGTTATTTCCTTATTGTTAATTTGCTTTTTATTTTCAGGTTGCTTTTTATTTTTTCATTTTATAAGTAACATTATAAAAAATAATTTGTGTTTAAAACATTTTGATAATTTTAAATTATTTTCTTAGAATAGATTCACAGAAGTCAGGTTATGGGCCAAAGAGAATATATATTTTTCAAAAAGTGAAATGCATTGCAAAAATATTACTTAATCAATGCTGGCAGTCTAAGAAAGCAGGGTTCCAGAAGACTCAAGGGAGCCCAGTAGTAGTCCAAGTATCTAGCTTATCTTCCCTGACAGAGAGAAAACTAAAAAACTTTCATTCCTCCAGGCATCTGTCTGATCCAAGCACCATTGGTTATAGACATTTTCTTTCCTGCTTTTATAACAATTTGGCTTTGAAAGAAAAGGAGAATTTTCCAGGGCTAAAGCATAATGCTTGCAAAGTTAATACTTACAAATGAATTTTTACTGATTCTTAAACACTGATAAAGAAAAGTAGTCAGTTAATTTCAGAACATGAAATTGGATATATTAATACAAGTCAAGGAAGTATATAAAGGTAGAAATGCTGCCCTGAATATTGGTTGACAGTCTCTTATACAGCATGGGTGTCTCAGCACTGCTTGGTAGAGATTTTATACTTATATTATTACTTTTTGGCATGAATGGTAGAATAAAAATTTCAGATTCTCCTGAATCAAAAAAATTTATTTGGAAATATGTAATACATGTAGTCTTGAATATACGATCTATATTCTAAAAGTTCCTTTACAAGTCAGTTAAAGAACACAGAAAGCATTTTCCCTTAGAAGTAATATTGTAAGTGGTAGTGTGGTTTCCAGACTGGCACATAAAAGCCCATTTAATCTGTCATATATCTGTAGTATAGCCCTGGTTTCAAATCTAGTTTAGCCACAGTCTATTTGGGTGATCTTGGGCACTCATGTTACTTAAATTCCCAGTCTGTAAAATGAAGAGGGCATTTTTGTGAGGATTATCTGAGATAATGTATATGAAATGCTTTATGAACTATAAAATGCTATATGAAAGTAGCAGATGTATTGTTTTTGCCCACTGACAAATAACTATTAAAGGACAAAACATTATATATCACAGGAACTTTAAAGTGGGGAGTGTACACCCCAGGGGTGTAGAGGTGATTCTTGGGATTTAACAGACATATACTAGAATGCCTATGTATATTATTTCTTTCTTGCCCTGATTTTAATTTTTGTGAGTTCACTTCACAGTAGAATACCTATATAACTTATAAATGTATATATTAATATATATACACACACACATACATACACATGGTTATATATGATGGATATGCTCATAATTTTTTTAATGTATTGTTCTATCAAAACAATTTGGAGCCAACTAGTTTATTCATGTCTTCACCCAGTAAAGAACATAGAGCCTGGCTATGAAAAGCAACATGAATTAAATAGATAAATCAAGTTTATATGACCTTCATTTATAACATTATTTCTATGCAAAATGGACCTCATGTAACTCTAGCTTCAACAATGCAAGGTCTTTTGGCATCCTAACTTAGCGCCTGTTAGTGGGATGTTGGCAGTCCTATCTTAGGAGACCCTTGGCATCCCTACATGTATGTGTGTGTGTGTATGTGTGTAGATGCAAACCCTTCTCTCTGAAGAGATGGATTGTAGGATGTCAATAACTCTCTACACTGGCATGAAAAATGATGAGAAGATGATTCTTTCTGGTTCTGTTATCATTCGCTATTTTTTTCTAAAAGTTTAAGGTTGGGGAGGAACTCTCAATGCTTTCTTCCCCAAAGGTTTAAACATTGGTAAGTTGAATATGTCCAGTGATCCCTAGAGTCCCAAGGATGAGAGTAAGATGGTAGAGAGAATTGTAGCAGCTGTTTCTTGGTAGTTAATGACTTTAGACTCCTGAATTAGGAAAAGTATACAATTGAAAAAACTATTAAAGCAGTATGTTGAAAACTGTCAAAGGGCCTCATTGTTATTTCATGTAAGTCAGCTTTCTGGGCTGGGACCCAGAATGGCTAAGTAGGTGTTGAGATACTTGCTGGATAGATTTAATGATACAAAATTAATGCAACAAAGGAGATTTGTGCCAATTATTTTCAGAACGAAAGGCCAATGAAATGTTTTAATTTTATCATAGACATCCATTTTGGCAGTGGGCACTTCTATGAAAAGGTAAGCTGTGCCTTGGGATCAGAAAGAGAACGGGCGTCTACTAGTGAGAGTTCCATGATATGGAAAACACACCAGAAAAATGCAGGATGGAGGTGAATTATAATAGGCTTGACATAAATGAGCAAGACTAAATAAGTTTTGAAAGCAGTGGCCCATTCAGTTATTTCTTTTATTTTTCATATTTTTCTCGACTCTGCAAAATAATAAGAAACAAAAGAAAAATCTGCTGAATGCCTAGTCATAGTTTATTGGAGCAGGAAAATAAGCCATTCTGAACCGTTCTCTGATTTGCTGTAAGTGGCAGAATCATTCACCGTGGTGAATCATAGCAGGGAGAACCATTTGGAGTGATTATTTTCTGATGTTAAATTGCAAATGGCACAAGTGGAATCAACAAAGGTATGACTTATTTTTTAAAAATCTTTAAAAAAATCTTGTTGTTGAAAATGTGTATTTGTATGACCAGCTTATGACTTCATTTCACAGTCACCAAGCCTTAAATATGTCTCTGTTTTTGCATTTGGCTAATTGAAAGCTCTCCTAGTTAATATTTTTTTGTAAAAAATAGTATTACTATCCTAGAAGCTGCATGATGGTTATAATGGTGGGAAAAAATATATGTAAGCATTTGGTTCAACCGATTGAATCGAAGAAATAGTCTGAGTTTCTTGCCTTTTGCTTCAGTGAGTTGAACTGTTGGCTGTTCTATAAACAAAATAAACTGAGGGATTAGCCCTGCCTGGGTGAAATTTGTTAATGTTATACAAATGGTTTATCATTAATTAATAATAGGGACTACTTAGTGCTAATTCTTTGAGAATCCCCAATGGTATAGATAACATGCCTGATGCTTAAGATGAAGTAACATCTACCTCCAGTTTGGTTGCTTGTTTTGGTTGAAAAGCTTCAGGTTGCCTGGCCCTTTAAGGCAAATCTCTGGTATTCAAATCGGTGAGGTAGGAAGATGTTTTATGCTCCAGTGTCTGCTTTGTGAGAACACTTAATTTTAAGAGGGTAGAGTGGAATGCTTCTATTTAAACTTAGGGGGAACTGTGAGGGTGGGGCGGTAGTGACTACATTCCATGAAGTTCCCATTCTTTCCTTCATAATCGGAGACCTCCAACTCCTAGCTGTGATTGGGGTTTAATGGCTGACTTCCGTTTTTAGTGGTTTTAAAAACTGTTTTTGACAGGGAAACTGGTTGGTTCTTAAGAGGAAAGAAAGTGGGGACTTCGGAAGGGAAAAATCCCCTTGCGATCCCTAACACTTGGTACCCTCACTGCACACAGAAGGCACTCAGTGTATACTTTATAAGTAACTGAATACATGTTTAAGGTTGGACTTGGAGAATTTCAAGCTTGAGAGACGATGGAGGAGATAATTGTGTATATATACGCACACTCTTGGCACTCCTTACAGCATGTCCTGGGAGTAGACACATTCTAGCACCTGTATTAATTATTGCTATGTAACAAATTTCCCCCAACTTAAGCAGCTCTAAACAACAAATGTTTGTTGTCTTTTTTAGTTTCTGTGGGTCAGAAATCTGGGAGTTGGCATAGAAGGATGGTTCTAGCTTTGGATCTCTTGTGAGGTTGCAGTCCAGATGTTGCCTGGGAATGCATCATTTGAAGGCCAGGGAACATCTGCTTCCAAGCTCATTCACAGGAGGCTGTTGGCAGGAGCCCTCAGTTCCTTGCCACATGGGCATCTCCACAGGGCTGTCATGACCTGGCAGCAGGCTGCCTCAGAGGGAGTGATGGAGGTGGGCACACACTGCCTTTTACGACCTTGTGTCTGGGTCACATACCGTCACTTCTCTTTGTTCTCCTTGTTGGAAGCTAGTCACTGAATCCAGTCCACACTCAGCGGGAGGGGACTACACAGGGGTGTGCCTACCAGGAGACAGAGATCATTGGGGCCATCTTAGAGTCTGGCTACCGCAGCCCCTTCCACTAATCTTGTTCAGTTATCCCATGACTCAAGAGATTCTAAAGATCTGCTTAAACTACTTCCTTATGAGAACTTTGGTTCACCTTTAGTTCACCTTCAACAAAGTCATTCGAGGATCTTTCCCAGCCCAATTCCAGTAGATGTGTAGGGCCTTGTTCAAAACATCACCACCTTCACCACCATCCACTGGCAGTGGGCCCTGACTCAACCTTGGGAAAAAAATGAAATCATTCAGCTGAGTTACATGAAATTAATGTGTTGGCTTCAGTCCAGTTCCCACCGGATGCATGTCCTTGTTGTAGGAATAATTACTGGTAGCTTTAATTGACCATCTAAGGAAGGTGACAAGGGGGAAAGACTGTTGTACATGACATTCTCAATCTGGGACCTGGTCACCCTTCAGAAGAAAAATTTAAAGAACTTGTCATTTCACTCACCAAAAAGAATTACACCTATAATCCCCATTTTTCCCAATTACAAAAGATGCTTGCTGTAAGTAAATCTAGTTAAAATATAAAATAAAGCCAAAAATACTTATGGTTTAGGTCATTGATGTTCATGACTTAGTCCTCATTTTATTTTGTTTTAAAAAACCCACTATTTTCAGAGGTCATTTAGGCACCACTGAATTTCAAATGCACGTTAGCCATGGTGAAGACACAGACTGTGTGTTGGGAGAAGATAAGTGAGCAATTGCTTCCTTACGATGCATTCCCACACGCATAGAAATGTGCTAAGGAGCCCAGGATCAGATGTTCTGGAAGTGGAGCCATATTAAAGGATTTGTGTTTTTGTACGTCAGTGAGAATCTTGGGCACAGATTTAGCTGGGGAAAGCTGGAGCTAATAGGAGAAAAATGGTACCTGGGAAACTTGGGAGACATTTTCTTGAGACATAGACAAGGTCAGGAGGGGCATTAAAGGTGTTCAGACCTTACTCCTGTGACTCTAAGACTTGAGGTTTTTCCTTGTGGTTTTGGATCTACAGTGCAATTATTTTACATTTGAGACCCTTGTTTGGGTAAAAGCTTCTTCTTTTTTTTATTAAATAATAATAAAGTATAGATGAAGTCTATATAAAATAGACAGTTATTTGAAGGTCTTGCCAGTATTTTTTTTCATCTCCATTTTCCATTGGTGGGTAGCTGGTCATTTCCTTCTCTGTCTTCCTAGAGTACTTTGCCAAAATGCCACTATGAAAATGATCACATTTTTATTTGTGTTTCCCTTCTCAGTTCCTTCTCCAAATCCAAGATTGTGAAATCCTTGAGGGAAAGGGCTGGATTTTACTAGTCGTGTATCCCTAGTCTTTAACAGAGTGCCGGGCCCATGTAAGGCATGAATAGCGATGCTGAATGAAGGAAGGAAGCAAGAAACAAATGGGCAGGCTGCTGCTTGTATTTCATCACCCAAGCTCTGAGTTATACTTCTGGGCCCCTAAAAGAAAATTTAGACATTTTGGAATTGGTCAGATGCATCTGTTCCTAATATAAATGATATAAAATCATCATATTTCTTCTGGTAAACTTATTTAGATGTTAAAGATTTGGCCACCTGCATTAGCAGCTCAGAAGGAGAAGTTTAGATTGGCATTTAGATTAGCGGGCTCTGTTATTCGGTGACTTTGCATACTTGTTCAAGGGCACTAGAGTCAACCAGGTTTATTTTTGGATTCCCCATGGCTCTTGGGATCACTGCAGCAAAGAATGGCACCCTCCTCCCCTTCACTACCTCCTTCACCTTGTTTGTTGTTCCTAGTCCAGGGAGAACTGCAGCCCCCATTCAGCTTGCCTTTCTACTCCTTGATGCCCTGTTATTTTTAGTATACGAACCACAGCAGCAGTTGGCAACTCTGAGTTGGCCCATTCAGGCTCAGTTTTTGTGAAGTTGAAACTATGGGTTTAAGAATATTGGGAGTCTCTGTCTCTATGCCCTTGCATAATCTCATGATAAATAATATGTTTATGACTTTAATCTGTGGTGTGCCAGTCTGTTACGGTGAAAACTTGCACTAAAAGACCTCTGCCTGGTTTTGGATTCCTTTGCTTGTATTTTAGGATGAAAGTGAAGAAATTGGGAAGAGATGAGCATAAAAAGTGATTGAAATCATAGTCCTATGAGGAAATCTTTTTTGTAAAAGTTAAAACTCTTTAACTTAAATAACAAAAGACTATTGGGGAAGACTAAGACCTCTGAAGGCATTATTGGGGTTATGTTGGTTAAGGTAGGCTAACTGCTGTAATAAACAAATCTCAACATGGTTTATTTTTCTCTCATATAGTAATCAGATATAGGCCTCTGTCAGTGGTGTGGGGGGAGGCTCTGGTCCACCGTTTTCAGGCACCCAGGCTACTGGTGTCTTATCATCTTCACCATGAAGCTTCTAACATCATCTCCGGGATGCCAACAGATGGGAAAGAGCATGGAGGATCATGTGCAGAGGTTTTTATGGAACAGGCCAGGAAGCGACACATATTTCTTCTATTCAGATTCCTCTGATGGTAGCCATGTGACTAGTTGCCACCTAAATATAAGTGAGGCTAGGAAATGTAGTGCTATGGACTGGATTGTGTCCCTCCAAAATTCATATGTTGAAGCCCTAACCTCCAGTATTCTCAGAATGTGACTGTATTTGGCGATAGGACCTTTAAAGAGCCAATTAAGTTAAAATGGGGCTGTTAGGGCGGGCCCTAATCCAATATGACTGATGTCCTCATAAGAAAAGGAGATTAGGACTCACCGTGGGATAGCAGGGATGTGCACACACAGAGAACAGACCATCATGTGAGGACAGAAAGAGAAAGTGGCCATCTGCAAACCAAGGAGAGAGGCTTCAGGAGAAACCAAACCTGCTGACACCTTGATCTTGAACTTCTAGCATCCAGAACTGTGACAAAGTAAATTTCTGTTGTTTAAGCCACTCGGTCTGTATTTGTAATGGAAGCTCTAGCCAACTAATACATGTAGTTTAGCTATGAGCCCAGGAAGAAGTAGAAACTTACTTGGTGATTAGCTAGCAGTCTCTGCCACAATGTAGAGAGTGCCATTTACTCATCACTCATTCATTCATTCAAGTGCTCGTCTAAGCACTTGGGATATAGTGAACAAAATAGACAAAAATTTCTGCCTTACGGTAGCTTAAGTTTTAGCAGATATTAAAGCAACCAATTACCATCGTAGCAGCTTGCTTTATTTTCTTTTTAGCACTTAATCACTATCTGAAATTGGATCTGAAATTAATCACTATCTTGTTTATTGGTTTGTTGACTTGCTTGTTATCAACATCTCCCCTCTTCCCTTCTAAAATAAACAGGAACCCTATTTCGCCTTATTTTTTATTGTATCCTTAGTGCTCCCAAAATGCCTGGCATACAGCAGGCTTTTGATATTTATTTGTTGAAGATTGAATGAGATACCACGGAATTGCATTTCAGGAAGAAAAAATATGTAAGGAATGATTTTTTGAGTGTAAGGGAGAGTGAACAGAATTTCCTTTTTTCTTGAACTTTTTTTTTTTTTAAATTTCCTTTTCTTTTTTTTATTTTTTCTTTTATTTTTTTAATAGAGACGGGGTCTCACTCTTGCTCAGGCTGGTCTCGAACTCCTGACCTCAAGCGATCCTCCTGCCTTGGCCTGCCAGAGTGCTAGGATTACAGACAGGCGTGAGCTACCTCACCTGGCCAGAATTTCCTTTTATTACATTGAAAAAAGTGCCTGGTAGGTGACCTTGTCCATTAGCCTCTGAGGTCATTTTAGCCATTTAATTCTAAAATTCCTAGCTCTTTTCTATAAAATATTAGAAGTTCAAAGTTCCTGATGTACACAATATATTTATGATAGAATATCTACATCTGAAAATTTCTTGGTTAGCCATTGACTTGTAGAGTCATGGAGATTCAGAGTGGTTGAGGCCTTAGAGATGGCACTGATTCATACCCTCACTTTAAAAATCAGAACAGGCAGGCTAGGGGGAAATAGAAGGTGCCAGGTTTGCAGAGCTTGCATGTGGCAAAACACAGACCAAATCTCTGGACTAGGGCCTGCAGTGACTCATCCAGCACTCCTTCTACTACACTAACCCTTTTCCTATTTGCATTAAAGGTAGAATTGAATGGTGGTTAGGAGTGCCAGCTCTGGGCCAGGCTGTGGGGAGTTGGGCCCTGGCTCCACCAGTAACTAGCTGTGTGATCTTAGTGAGCTCTCTGTGCCTCAGTTTCTTCTGGTATAAAATGGAGATTAGAATAGTATTCACCTTATAGGGTTGTTCTTTTAACTCTTTTAGGAGTTAATACATGTAAAGAAATTAGAACAGTGACTGGTACATAGTAAGTATTCAGTAAATATTAATCATTGCTATTGCTATTTTAATGTGATTAATTACATAATAAAACAAATGATTAAAGGACTTTCCAGTTTCTTTTATAAATATAAGAATTCTGATAAGTTTTCTAATATTTATTGACAAAGAAAAAATATATAGAATATTAATAGTTTTCATCACACCTGAAGAATTAAACATAAATGCTAACTGGTTTCCTCACCAGTATTTTCTCAAATTTTTTTTATTGAGATATAACTGATATACCACAAAATTCACCCCTTTAAAGTATACAATTCATGCAAATTGACCCAGGGGTTGACAAGAAATATATGTGTAGATATCTGTAAAGTATACAATTCTGGAGTTTTTAGTCTATTCACAAAATTGTACAACCGTTGCCACTATCTGATTCCAGAACATTTTCATCTCCTAAAAAGAAACCTCATGCCCACTAGCAGTCACTTCCCATTATCCTTCCCCCCAGCTCCTGGCAACCACTAATCTACTTTCTGTCTCAATGAATTTGCCTCTTCTGGACATTTCAGATAAATGGAATCACACAGTATGTGGCCTTTTGGGTCTCTTTTACTTAGCATAATGCTTTCAAGCTCCATCCATGTATCAGAACTTCATTCCTTTTTATGGCTGAATAATTTTCCTTTGCATGGATATACCACATTTACTTTATTCATTCATCAGTTGAGTGACGTTTAGGTTGTTTCCACTTTTTTGCTATTATAAATAATGTTACTGTGAATATTTGTGGACAAATTTTGTGTAGGTATGTGTTTTCAATTCTCTTAGCTATGTACCTAGCAGTGGAATTTTGGGTCATATAGTAACTCTGTGTTCAACTTTTTGAAAATCGATCAAACTGTTTTGCCAAGTGGCTGCATCATCCCCAATTATTTAAGGTAAAGTGTATGATAATTAATTTGACCTTATTTAACTGAAAACGAAAGAGAAGTCATTTGAATGCAATATTCATAGGGAAGACTTGCAGTTGTTCATGAACATTTGAGAGCTGTTGTCTCAGCTACTGTGATGGACACTGCATAAGCCAAGATAAATGAAAGTTAGTTTCTGATTCTGAGAAGTTGATGGGAATTTTTGGCATTCCAAAGTTGACTTCATTTTTTAAAAGTATAGATGTTTATTTTCCTCTTCTATTATTTGTCTTTTTTGGCCATCACTATTAAATGTTTAGGGAGCACTTTTAATGGGTGCTAGATGTATCAAGACCAGGAGGGCAGGATGGGTGGAGCACACAGAGATAGACATTGGACAGGAAGTCAAGACGTGGAGGATCAAGAGACTCCCAAGTCAGCGGACGATTTGGGTGTAATCAATTGTCAACTAGCTCCATGACTTACAGTGGCTTTCCTCTCCATCACGGACATAATTTAAAAAGAAAAAGGAAACCAACTCTCATTTATAAAGACTACATCTGTTTTCCATGCCAGAAATTCAGTGGAAATTTTCATTTTCACAGAATTACCCCTTTGTTTTGGTTCAGGGTTTATGTAGTCATGAAATTTTGTGAACTGTGGTGAATTGTATATATAATTGTATCCACAGGTCTCTGGTTGAAGAAACAAGCTTCCAAAGATTCTGTTCATTTACTACCTACTGAAATGTATATTTCTTAAAGACAAGCAGATGGGGCTTTCCTAGGTAGAACATGGAAATTTACCAGGATTTATCTTGAGCTCCCTGTGTTGGAGTAGCCTGGTTCTCTTCCTCCGCTAGGAGGTCTTGTATTCACACTCTGCCGGCATATGGGTGGGTGACAATTACATTGTCATCTTGTTGCAAAAGGTTGTTGACCCCCTGTGTAAACAGCTGTAAAAAGTAGGCAAATGCATTCGTGGAAAGTAAAATGAGCCTTTAACAGTCCTATGTCAGAGATTTTCTTCTCAGAAGCCTGTCAAAGTGAAGTGGGTTAAGTACAGGATGTGAATGGGGTATCTTGGCCTAGAAAAAGATCCGGTAGCCACAACTCTGAATTTACTGGTTTAGTTTAATATTTCCTTCTTTGCCTCCCATACAAACTGTACTAATTTTTATTGCTCTCTCTTCAATTCCAGTTATCCTCTCCCATCCTAATTCTCTCCTTCCTCCTCCTTCAAATCCCCTTTCTCATCCTTCTGGGTCTATCTTAAGCCAGCCCCTCTGCCCTATTTCCCCTCATCTCTCCAACCTGTACAAATTTCTCTTCTTTCCTTATAGACTTACGGCCAGAATGGTGAGGATTAAACTGTAACTGCTTTCTCACAAGTTGGCGTGTCTGCCTACTAGATTGCAGGCTGTCTGAAGGCCGAAGCTATTTCTTACATTAGTTTTGAATCTGCTTCAGGACAGTGTCCAGCTCAGAGGGCTTCCTTATCACTAAGCCCATGTGGGTCAAGGTAACAATGTAGAAGCTAGTGATTCTCACAAGAGCACTTATTCCAGGGAAAACACGCTGAAAATCTTGGGCTTTTATTTGAACTTCTAGGCTTTACTTGACCTTTAAAATGACAGGCAACCTTTTCTGTGTTCTCCCTTCGCCAAAGAGGTGGGCTTCCAGCAGATGAAGAATAGAGGACACACGGAAGATCTTGGGCAAGCCCTAGCACTGGGAGTGTGGTGTATCCTCCAGAGCAGTTGAATGGAGTCTACACCTGCTGTTTCCTGGCTAGGGTTTCAAAGCTTTCAGAACTGGTGTATGCAAAGCTTGTCTTTTGATATCAGGATAAGTTTCAGTGGATTTAAATAGTGTCATAATCAGATTTAAGCCCAGGAAGCTTTTTTGCTGTACTTACAATGAAACTATCTCTCTTTAATGCCGTTTGGTCACCTAAAAATAAACAACCATGTTCAATTTTCTTGGTCATTCCTGAATCCTTTCTTTTAGCTTGCCTCCCCAAGTGGGAGAGGGGAGTATAAGGAGGCAAGTGTCAGTTTTATTTGTTTATGGCCTGGTTACAGACGACTCGCGTTGTTTAAGCTTTCTGAGCCTCAGTTACCACATTTGTAAGATGGAGATAATGACATACTCTTACCAGTCTTGTGAGGATCAAATGCTGTAACATATGTTTAAAGCACCTGGGACAGAGCATGGCATAAAACATTGTCTAATTAATCATCCTTCCCTCCTCTGCCTTCCTTGTATTCTGAATGAAGACCATCTGTATTCATGCTGGAGAGAACACTCCAGCAAGTAGAAGCATCTCCAGGCCTGCATTCAGAGGGGGATACTGCTCGGTTGTCCTTTTCATGTAACTGTAGTGTGACTCTCAAGTCATCAAACTGTCTGCCTTAATTAAGGAAAAAACAAGGAAGGTGATACACGAGGTTTATTCCTTTCTG
The DNA here is from genome assembly GCF_000956105.1 of Propithecus coquereli. NCBI lineage: Eukaryota > Metazoa > Chordata > Mammalia > Primates > Indriidae > Propithecus > Propithecus coquereli. Next base: position 3,188,308 of record NW_012139413.1, on the reverse strand, counting down.
CAAAGGGAAGAAATAAGCTTTTAACAGCCCCTTAATTTTTAGAGCTCGTATTCCCGGAAACTAAACATGTTTTGCGTCAATGAGTTATATAGGGCTGAGAAATTATGATTGCTGTTTTTCTTTACTTTGCAGATGGAAAATTAGGGGAATAAGAGGAAAATAGACCACTGCCAAACAATCTGGCTGCCTACTTGCACATAGGCTTTTCCTGAACTAAGCAATGGAGAAAAAGGTGGCATTCTTAAAAAGAAACAACTTCAAATTAGGCTTTCAAACCACAAAATCAGTTTCATAGTATTTTAATACTTTTTTACTTTTCTTTCTTTTGCATGTGTGTTTGTGTGTGTACGTGGGTGTGTGTGTCTTGCTTTGATAGGTAGACATAGTGTTAGTTAGTGGTCAATTTAGGACTTGAATAAGGTCTAGTTCCTGATTTTTTTCGTTCCATTAGATTATGCATCTTCCAGAAGAAATAAAAATGAAAAAAAAGGAATTAAAATAAGTGACATATTTTCTTTTCTCTAGAAGGAGAAAATGAGATAATGAAATTGGGTTGGAAGCCTTTAATACATTGATATTGATGTCTCAGTCAAACAAAATATTAATATGTAAATAAAGTTCTGGAGATCAGAAGTCCAAAATCGAGGTGTTTGCAGGGCTTGTTCCCCACTGCACTGGGGCCTCTGAGAGACAATCTGTTCTCTGCCTCTCTCCTGGCTTCTGGTGGCTGCTGCCATCCTTGGAGTTCCTTGGCTTGGGGCTGCAAGACTCCTATTGCAGCCTGTGCCTTTACATGGTCTACTCCCTAGGTCTCTGGGTATCAAACCTCCCTCTTTTTTCTCATATAAGGACACTCAGTGGTCATTGGATTTAGGATCCAGCCTAAATCCAGGATGATCGCATTTTGAGATCCTTAATTTAATTACATCTGCAAAGATTCTGTTTCCAAATATGGTCATATTTACAGGTACTGGAAATTAAGACTTGGCCATATCTTTTGGGGGACAATATTCAACTCACTGCAATGAGAATATAGGGTCAGGGTTGTTAAATAACTTTTCGAGGTTAGAGAGTGGAAGAGGTAGGATTTGAACCCAGATTATTTGCCTCCGAAGCCCATGGTTGGCCGGGCGTGGTATCTCATGCCTGTAATCTTAGCACTCTGGGAGGCCAAGGCTGGGAGGATTGCTTGAGGTCAGGAGTTCGAGACTAGCCTGAGCAAGAGTGAGACCCTGTCTCTATTAAAAATGGGAAAATTAGCATGGTGTTATGGCTCATGCCTGTAGTTCCCACTGCTCGGGAAGCTGAGGCGGGAGGGTTGCTCAAGCCCAGGAGTTTGAGGTTGCAGTGAGCTCTGATGACACCACTGCACTCTACCTGGGGTGACAAAGCAAGACTCTGTCTCAACAAAAACAAAAACCCATGCTTGTTCTTAGAGCATGACCACTATTTGTCTACACATAAGGCATGCATGGGTAACGTGACCATCTTTGATAATACAGAGTCTTTAACAGGGTGAGGACTGTTTTTATTTTTCTGCCTTTATAAAAAATTTGCACTACTGTAGAACAAACTGAACTGTGTCATAATTAATACAATTGAATTCCTGTTCTTTTGGCAGCTCTGCCACGTATTTGATAGCTCCATGAACCCCCTTTGGATTTGGAAATAGGACGGACCAGAAACTGAACTTTGAAAAGTTCAGTTAAAAACAAACCCCTTTACAACAAACCTAGATTGAATTGTATCGTTTTTCTTTTCCTTTTCTTTACATTTGGAGATGGGGATGTAGAATACCCAATAGCCAGTTTGTAATAACTTGTATCGTCTCTTCAGTTGTTTGGATACAGCCCAACGCACCATCAGGAGAACTGCATCTTTAAGTGGCCAGTGCCATGTGCTATAAAAGGCAGGGCATGTACCAATTCTGTGGCCCTGCCCCTGCCCGATGTGTACCTTGGAAAAGTCATTTCACTACTTTAAGTCTTACTTTCCTCGTAGGTTAGCTGTGGGGAGTTGATTTAGGTGATTTTTTAAGTTTTCTCTCTTTCCACTGATGATGTTTTTTTTGTTTGTTTGTTTGTTTTGAGACAGAGTCTTACTGTGTTGCCCAGGCTAGAGTGCCGTGGCGTCATCCTAGCTCACAGCAACCCCAAACTCCTGGGCTCAAGCAATCCTACTGCCTCAGCCTCCCGAGTAGCTGGACTACAGGCATGCGCCACCATGCCCGGCTAATTTTTTTCTATATATTTTTAGTTGTCCAATTAATTTCTTTCTAATTTTTAGTAGAGACGAGCTCTCGCTCTTGCTCAGGCTGGTTTAGAACTCCTGAGCTCAAACAATCCGCCCGCCTCGGCCTCCCAGAGAGCTAGGATTACAGGCGTGAGCCACCGCGCCCGGCTAAAGATCAACCTTTATGAGGGCTTGTGTATATGTCTTTTCTGAGATTTCTCTCTCATCTTCAATCAGTCTGACTGTATTCTCCCCTTAAGATCTAAGGGTTCTACCCCGGGGGTGTTTAAGTTGAGGAGAGACTACTAGAGTTTTTTGTTTGTGAGGTACTTGAGCTCAGTTTGTGTATGTAGACAAAGCCCACTTCTACGCCATGTGGTAGAGTGCCTACTATGTAATAGGCGTTCAGGAAAGTGTTGACTTGTCATGTGCTACCAAAAAACCCCCAAGAAACAACAAACAAAAAAAACTTAGTAGCTACTACAAATAATATCGTCTTTCATGTACAATGCTGTTACACCATAGCTGAAACTGGGAACATATATACTATTTTCCAAAAATGAAAGTCTGATTATTTAACCAGTTACTTGTCACTTTGATGGTGATGATGACAGCTAATATTTATTGAGTGCTTTCTATGTGCCAGGCACTGCTTTAGCCACATTAACTTATCACATTTAGTCTTGTGACAACCCTAACTGGGTTAACTAGTTAGTAACCAGTTAGGTCTTTCAAAATAGTCAAACTATGTACAAAAAAAAAAAAACAAAGGGTGACCTGTTTAAAACTGATTTTTTCCCCTTAAGTAACCAGATACTTAAAGTTTAAAAGGAATATCATTGTAGAAAGAAAATGTAAAGATATTGGTTAACGGATATTGGATGCGTGTAATTATATAGGGAAGATTATAAGCAATAGTTTAAGATTTGTCTTTATTATCTCCATTTCTTGAAATATAAAATGAATATATATATTTTGTATGATAGAATTGTGCTTTTAATACTTGTTTGGAATTATTTATTTATTTACTTCTATTTTTTTAATTTTTAATATTTATTTATTAATAAATTTATTTATTAATATTTATTTATTATTTTAATATTTATTTATTTATTTAGATAGGGTATTGCTCTGTCACCCAGGCTGGAGTGCAGTGGCATGATCGTAATTCACTGCAGCCTGGAACTCCTAGGCTCAAGCGATCCTCCAGACTCAAACTCCTGAGTAGCTGGGATTACAGGCTTGCTCCTGGCTGGAATTATTTTAAAATTGAAATTCGGTCAAATAATATTTTATAGGAAGCCAGCGTATTCCTACAGCAAATAGTAAATATTTGCTTGCGTTTACAAGTCAGCTGGATAAGGCACAGAATAATGACTCATTCACTGGCCAGAGCCAAGGATTGAATGCTACAATTTAGTTTCTTGCTATTTTCTCTCTCTACTTAATTTCCTCTTCTTCCTTTTTTTCTAACTATTAAAAAGTATACACATTTTAGTATTCATAACTGGTTTTCTCAAGTTGAACTAAAGTTGAGAATGACCCCAGTTTCAAATACCCCGTGCTGACTTTTGGAAAATAGAGAAACATCTAAGTGTACCACTTTACAGGTTCACGTTGTCACAGATTCCAAGCTGCCTCAATTGTCAGTGGACCATTATGGCTTGTGTGTGGTTTATTTGGTTTGGAGTTGCTTCAACTTTCCAAAGACATAGTGGATTTGTAAAAACAGATCATTAATGATAACCCCAGAACACTTATGTCTGAAATACTGGGTGGACGCAGCAGTTAGGATATTTTTTTTCCTGATGGTTGTCTGGTCTTTAAAGACATGGCTGTTTAGTTGCCACCGGATTGAATGCTTCTGAAGATTAGCCTCTCATTGTTTGAATGTTTTCATAGCATTGTTGCCATAAAGCATCTTCATACTTCACAGTTGAGATCTTGACTTCTACAATAAAAAAGAAGTCAGGGGCTAATCATAACAATTAGCTAATGTGTCAACAATTAGCACTTTCCATCAACCTGCTCTAAAAGGAGACTCTTCTTATCCACTTGCAGACAAAAATGCAATGATGTAGTTAAGAAAAGCACTGAAATTGGCTCCTAAAGTCCCCTGCTGTAGCCAACTAAATCCCCAGGGCATTGTTTACAGTGATTATTCTGCCATTATGATGTTATTGCATAGGAGGAGGGGGGAGTAGTATGCTCAAAATAAGTCTGCTCTTTTTTTTTTTTCTAAAAGACAAAACAAAGCATTAAAAGAAAACAATCCTTTTTGGCTGCTTTTGGAAAAGTAGAACAAAAACTTCTGTGAAAGGTCAGCCAGTTACAGTACTTTAGTGTTTAACTGGTAAATATTTTTTAAAAAGAGTATATTTACCATTTGGAAAATTTTCAGTGTGTTTCAGGTCCAGCATAACTCCATCAATGTAAGATTTCAGAGGTCTCCGGTGGGGATTTCTTTACAATGGATACATTATATTCTGTGGCCATCTATACCACCGCTTGGTCAGAATATGTTTTAACATCTTTTATATAATCCTTCTAGTAATACAAGAACATTTATACTGCACTTTTTATAAAGAACCACACAGTACTTTACATAGACCCATATATCTATGTAAATACTGTGAATTTTTCTTTAAAGCAGTCTTAAAACAACTTGTAAATCCCCAGTAGCATCTCGGAATTCTAAGGGTAGGAAAACTTTTAACTAAAACTGGGATCGCCTTTCAGGCCGTTCTGAGAGCACTTGCAGGCTACTGTCCGAGCACAAAGGCTGCTGGGCTGGTGAGAGGTGTGCTGGCCAGGCCACAGCAGCCGGCCAGTGCCAAGGCCTCTCTCAGTGAGGTAGGACAGCTTGAAAAGGGACGTCCTGAGTGGCAGCCAGGGCTGGTGCCGTAGAAGGGGGAGGGTGAAAGAGGAACTGAGCTGTCCTGTGCCACCGATTGTTGGCACAGAAGTTCGGGGCCTGTGTCCATGCTGGAGATGACAAGGGAGCACATTTGAGCCGTGTGCAGGCATTGGGCTTCTCTGACAAGCAGAAGCCAGTGAACCACCTGCGGTTAGGGCTTCCCAGAGGATCTGGAGAGCTAGGCATGGGCTTTCCAACCGGGAAAAGGTTATAACAACGGTAGTTTCTCTCTAGCACTTCAGGAAGCTGGTTGCTGTCAAGATGTCATGTATATTTGATAGACAAAATGTGAAACTGAGCTACTTTTTTTGTTTGTTTAATTTCCACGAGAACAGTTCCCAACTACCTTCCCTTTTCTGTGTTTCATAATCAAGTTCTAAAGCCTTGCTCCTCACAATGTGGCGGTGCAAGAGATGCTTGGGCCCATTGCATCAGTATCCTCTGGGAGCTTATTAGAATTGCAGATTCTCAGGTCCCATCCCAGGCTTAACAAATCAGAGTTAGCATTTTAATAAGATCCCCAACTAAGTCTAATGCACACTGCAGTTTGTGGACTATTCCTCTCAAAGACATAATAGGACAGAGTTGTTCATTTATTTTTCAATTCATGTGATCAGCAAACATTTATAGAAGTTCTGCATTGGAGGAAGATGGCACCCTCTCCTGAAGGGCTTCCGGTTTAGTGATGGAGACAGACGTGAGAAGGAAGTACACGTGGAAGAGATGCCTTTAAAGTGGTTTCGCGTGCTGAGAAGGGAGTGTGCTCAACTCTGCCTGAGCAACTCCCGCAGGCTTCGTGGAGGTTAAATTTGAGTGTTGGGTCTTTATAGTGAGTGCCAATATGTGTGAGAGGAAGGAAAAAAAGTCTTTCAGCCTGTAGAGGTATCATATGAAAGCCCGAAAGAACATGAGACATGCAGAAAATGATGAGATTTCAAGTTGCTGGAGGCCGGGTGTTTGGGTGTGTTGCAGCACCTGGGTGCGGGCTCAATAAAATATAGTAGGGTTTTCTACTCTATGTCCGATGCCTAAAACAGTGCTTGCTAAAGATTCGGTGCTCAATGACTATTTGTGAAATGAATGAATTAAAAAAATGAGCCAGGTGAGGTAGGCAGCATCTGATTTTGACACTTACGAATGTGGAGTAAATTGTAAAGGCTCTGAAGGCTTTTAAGCAGGGCCACGACATGGCCACATTAAATGTGGTGGCAGCAAAGCACATGATCGAAGTTTGGGGAGATTAGAGGCTGGGGTCCTGGGAAGAGGCTGCAGCGGTAGTGTAGGGGAGAGATGATGAGTGTCTGAACAAAAGTAGCGGCAGTGGGCATGGGCACATGTCAGACTGCAGGACGTTCTGAAGGCAGAATGCCAGAATTGGCTGTGGGAGTGAGAGAAAGGGAAAGAAAAATCTTGGAGGTATTTATTTTCTAGTTCAGATGACTGGTGAAGACAGGTAACAGCCGAAGAGGAATTGGGGAAAGACATTTAATTTGGTTGGGAATGCACCATTTTCAGTGCCTGTGGAACTTCTGGGAGATTATCTGAGAGGCAGCTGGAAAATTAGGCCGGAGGATACAGATTTCAGAGTCCTTGGCACGGGAAGAGAGAGAGTGTACATGAGAAGAGCAGTGTGATAAGGACAGAATCCTAGCATGCAAATTCTGAAATAAACATCTGGTTTACTGGATTTGAGCCTTCTCTAGGTTATAAGTACATTTATAGGACATATTTGCCTGTTTCAAAGGAGTAGCTGAAGCTGCTCTTCCCTGATTATGAAATGTAGGAATGCTGTACTTCTCTCACTTTGGCAAACTCAACAGGGCTCTTTTGGTGGGATGGCAAGAGGAAACAGTTTTAGGTACTACCAATTGACTAATGTCACTGCTCCCACCGGTAGTTAGTTACTCATCAGCCTGACATTAGATGCAGAACTTCTTCAACATTGTCAGAGAATCTTGGACTCAATAATTACTCTGGACAGAATAAATCCGTTGCTCTGTAGCTAAGTAAGCATGGGTTCAGAGAGGGGTCCTGATTTGCTATAAGTTGCACAGCCAGTTGACAGCAGGTTGTGTTGTACTATAGTTTTTTGGAGGGTTTCAAGAATATTAAGTATTACAACCCATCTGTTTTGCAGATCGAGGATGGGGAATTTATAGTCACTTGCCTTAATGTAGTCATCGCATCATAAATGAAGTTTATGTCTATCTAACTTGCCATTTATGAAAAACAAAAACTGGTGTGACATTTTAAGGGATTATTGAATGAACTAATGTTATTATAGTGTTGAAAGAATTTTGGATTATCACAAAAAATACACTTTGAGCTCCAAGAGAAGAGAATAGTGAACAATTAGGCAAAGATTGAACACACCAATCAGAATAGATGAGAAACAAATTCGGTAATAAGAGATTTTCATCTGAAGTTTTATTTGGCTAGAGGGTTACGGCTATGTGATGGGGACAGAGAGGTTCCTGAATCTCGGTAGAGAATTGTCTGTAATGGTGATTCCCAGCCCTGGCTGCACATGAGAATCAACTGGAGTGCTTTTAACAAGTACTGATGCCTAGACCCCACCTCAGATCAATTAAGTCAGAGCTTCTGAGGGTGGGGTTCCAGGTATCATTATTTTAACAAGGCTCCCTAGGTACTGCAAATGTGCAACTGCAGTTGAGAACCTCTAGTAGGTTACACTTGGACATGTACAGAGTTTAGGGCAATTGTTCTAGAATTATAAAATTGATAAATAGGTCCGTGAACAACCATGTCCCTAAATTCTAATATTATTAGTCCTGTCAGCCAAGTCTGGACATCTTTGCACTTGAGTTTTATTTTTATTTATTTATTTATTTTTACAGACAGGATCTTGCTCTGTCACCCACGCTGGAGTGCAGTGGTGCAGTCATAGCTCACTGCAGCCTCAAATTCTCGGGCTCAAGAGATCCTCCCATCTTACCCTCCTGAGTAGCTGGGACTACAGACACACACCACCATGCCCAGTTATTTTTTAAATTTTTTTTTTTTGTAGAGACAGGGTCTTGCTATATTGCCCAGACTGGTCTCGAACCCCTGTCCTCAAGCCATCCTCCTGCTTCAGCCTCCCAAAGTGCTAGGAATATTGGTGTGAGCCACTGTGCCCAGCCAGCCTTTGGTTTTCATCTTTGCTTCTATCTTTGGATGCAAAGTAATAGTGGTGAAAAATGGAAAAGAAGTTTAAAGAGGAATATATGTGCCACTCACCTCCCCCAAAGAATTGGGTTGGTTTCCTATAAGAAAAGAAAACAAGCCGATGGCCCACTAAGATGCCCACTTTTTGACCTATTTCTAGCACTCTATCTTAAACCAGTGCTGAAGGGGTGAAGGTCAAAATTGTCCAGACCTGGAACAGACAAACTTTAGTCTGTCAATAATAACATATTGGCAGGTTCTGAGGGGTAACCTTACTTAGTAAAAAGTTTTGTCAACAGAAACTACTCATGAGAGTAGGGATCCTCGGGTTACATCTAATCATCTCCCTGATTTCATTAGCTCAGGCCTGGGTGGGTATAATCAGAGGATGTGCATATTGAGGATTAGCGTAATAGGGTAATGATGTTTGCTTTTGACCCATTCTAAAATATACGCTTAGTAGATGATAAAATACAAAGAGAGATTCACTATTAAGACATTTCTAACACTAATGCCTACATCAGAATTACAGGCAGGGCTCCCGAGCATTCGTTAGAATTAAACTATAACTGCGGGTACATTCACTGGATGAGTCATGGAATCATACAGGTATCCCAGAGGATGTCCACAGGGAAATAATTCTTCTTGTTAGGTAAAGTTTGAACAATTGTTTTATATCCTCAGTATTGAGGTCTCCAGAAATATTTGTCTGAACCCTCCTCCCCATAGGAATTACAAGGGGCCAAAGGTTGGAAGATCCAGTAGAGAGGGTGTAGGCACGGGATCTATAAAGATTTGGATTAGAATCTTTGTTTTGTACCTCACGAGTTGTGGAAGCTTGGGTGCTAGCAACAACTCAGAGCCTTAGTTTCCCCAACTGTAAAATGGGAAAAAGAACATCAACAATAAATAGTACTTTATTCTTAGGAGTGTGAGATTAAAAATATAATCTTAGAAGGCCGGGTGCGGCGGCTCACGCCTGTAATCCTAGCACTCTGGGAGGCCAAGGCTGGGAGGATTGCTTGAGGTCAGGAGTTCGAGACTAGCCTGAGCAAGAGTGAGACCCTGTCTCTATTAAAAATGGGAAAATTAGCATGGTGTTATGGCTCATGCCTGTAGTTCCCACTGCTCGGGAAGCTGAGGCGGGAGGGTTGCTCAAGCCCAGGAGTTTGAGGTTGCAGTGAGCTCTGATGACACCACTGCACTCTACCTGGGGTGACAAAGCAAGACTCTGTCTCAACAAAAACAAAAACCCATGCTTGTTCTTAGAGCATGACCACTATTTGTCTACACATAAGGCATGCATGGGTAACGTGACCATCTTTGATAATACAGAGTCTTTAACAGGGTGAGGACTGTTTTTATTTTTCTGCCTTTATAAAAAATTTGCACTACTGTAGAACAAACTGAACTGTGTCATAATTAATACAATTGAATTCCTGTTCTTTTGGCAGCTCTGCCACGTATTTGATAGCTCCATGAACCCCCTTTGGATTTGGAAATAGGACGGACCAGAAACTGAACTTTGAAAAGTTCAGTTAAAAACAAACCCCTTTACAACAAACCTAGATTGAATTGTATCGTTTTTCTTTTCCTTTTCTTTACATTTGGAGATGGGGATGTAGAATACCCAATAGCCAGTTTGTAATAACTTGTATCGTCTCTTCAGTTGTTTGGATACAGCCCAACGCACCATCAGGAGAACTGCATCTTTAAGTGGCCAGTGCCATGTGCTATAAAAGGCAGGGCATGTACCAATTCTGTGGCCCTGCCCCTGCCCGATGTGTACCTTGGAAAAGTCATTTCACTACTTTAAGTCTTACTTTCCTCGTAGGTTAGCTGTGGGGAGTTGATTTAGGTGATTTTTTAAGTTTTCTCTCTTTCCACTGATGATGTTTTTTTTGTTTGTTTGTTTGTTTTGAGACAGAGTCTTACTGTGTTGCCCAGGCTAGAGTGCCGTGGCGTCATCCTAGCTCACAGCAACCCCAAACTCCTGGGCTCAAGCAATCCTACTGCCTCAGCCTCCTGAGTAGCTGG
>NW_012139413.1:3135402-3177904 GCF_000956105.1 Propithecus coquereli | reverse complement strand
CAGAAGCTAGAGTTGGGAAAATAAGAACCAGGTGTTGGAAAGAAGGAAAATCAAAAAGAGCATACATTTTCCGTCAACAATCCCCACTATAAATTATATATATATATAATCTTAGAAATATCAAATGTAAGACATATAGTTCCTACATATAGTCATCACTCAAATTTGTAGCTGCTGCTACTATTCCTTTTGTCACTATCCTCCAGATAATTTCTAGTTTGGTTGATGTTAAAATTGGAAAGAGCTGGGGCCTTGAAGCATGAGGATGGACAAGGAGACCATCTCTGAATTACTAGTTGAATGTGGCCAATTAATTATCACAGTGCCCGGGTATGGATTTTTCCCTTTACAATTCATCCTGGTACCTTTTTCTGAAAACACCTGCTATCCCTAGAACTCTACCTCCACTCATTTTTTTGGAAAAGAGGTCTTACCACCTAGCTAGGTGGTAGACATACCTTTGTTCCAGAGTATAAGGGACAGCCTCAGGGTCTGACTGTACTATTCAGGGTCTGCTGAAGTAAAGTCCAAGAAGAAATAAGTTGACTACCTATCCCCTCAGGTTATTAGTGGATAAGAAGCCAATGCTGATTTTAAAGGCATACAAAAAAAAAAAAAGATATATTTAACAAACTCCAAACCCAGTAACTTTTACACTAGATATGGCACTAATCCTAAAATAAATACTATTTTGTTTTTCCTTATCAAAGGCAAGATCAGTTCTAGCAGCGCCTGATCTGAGTTTTACTAGAGAGGGTTGGGATTTGTCCTACCTCAGGAAATTGCAGTCTAGCTTTTCTTAGGAAATTCCTGAAAGAGGACCAGAACAAGGCAAGAGATGTATGATGGCTGAACCAGGACTCCTATTATGGTACCAGAAGGTGGGTGGCTCTGAACACATGGGCTGTCATTAAATAAAACCATAGCGCCTAGCCGCGGGGCCTGAACATAGCACTGTATTACTTGTTACTCTTACCATTATATTGGGCCTTTACCATGTACTGGAAGGTAATTTCTATATTTGACATCTATTACCTCTTTTAATTTTCACAACGACCCTATTAGATTCTGTTATCCTGGGACCCAGAGAGATGACATAACCCAAAAGTCACATTGTTACAGCTGTTCAAAGTCTGTTTATTTTTCATTCATTTAATCAATCAGCATTTATTGAGCACCTACGGCATGTCAGGCTCTACTGGGAGCTGGGGATGAAGCAATGACCAAAGCAAACACAGTTCCTACATCCATGAGATTATAATTCAGATGGGGTGGGCTATAAGAAAGAAATTAACTATGTCAGGTGGCGATTAATGCTGTTGAGGAGAGTAAACTAGGAAAGAGGATGCTGTGGGGCGAGGGTGGAGGGTGCTGTATTACACAGGGCTGGAAGAAAGCCTTTATGATGAGCTCTTTGCTCTGGAATGACCTTAGGATGCGGCTGAGGCCAGGACAGCACCTAGACACTTGAGAGTAAGGGCTGAGGCTGCGTGTCTTAGCTCTACAGCTACAGTCTCTTTCATGGAAGGTTTCTATGTCTCTAGAATTAAATATAGAACTGGGATGAAATATCTCTGATAACGGTATGGGAGTAGCTATCGGAATAGATAGGACTCTTGGAGACAATTGGAGGGAGTGTTTGTTTCTGGTCAAGAGGATTGATTTTGATGCTGGTATATATATTCATGTATACCTTCCTGTATGTCTGGCTTCAAAGGGTTTCTAGACTTCTGCATCAAGTGAGACTGTGTGAGGAGAGGACGTGGATATGTATTAGGTGGGGTACAGGCCGATAGTGGCTTAGGTAAGACAGCTGACAGCTTGTTTCCATGCACACACCATCAGCAGGCAGGCAGTTGAGGGTGGGTTGGCCCAGGATCTGGATCCCGTTATCTGTGGCTCCCCCAGCTCCTGGAGTGCTGTCTCTGTGTGTTCCTTGGTACCAAGTCCCCATTCCTGCCCGAGTGAAAGAGGAAAGAAAGAGTTGGGGACAATGGGTTTCCTTTTTCAGGACTAAGAGGAGAGTTTGCTTGTGTTGCTTCCGCTCGCTTCCCGTTGGCCAGTACTTGGTCACAGATATAGATTAACAACAACAACAGCAACGACAAAAAAAACCACACAAAACCTTGGTTAAAAGTGGAAATACAAATCAATTTTGACAAGAAATTCACACTGCCTGGTATATGCTGGGTGCAATAGTGTAGAAAAAAAAGCAAGAAAGCACTCTGGGTGTTTCTGGTAGAAAAATAGTCACGACTGGCTTGTGATTTGCATTGGAAGGGAGACCTAATGCTAGTCTTCAAATCAAACTTTGCTCAGGTGTGAGCAACTTTATTTCACCCCCCGCCACTTTTAAATAGTTTTCTTCAATATTGGCAAGTGGATTACTATCAGGCCTCAAAAGTTTTTCGTTTTGCCAGGTTATTCTGAAATGTCCTTAGACTCTGAAGAAAAGGAGCCTTGCTTTGGGACTTTGAGGGAGAGGAGGCTTCACTAAGTAATAAATAACTTATGCAGGTTGGAAAGGGAGATGAACACCTACAGTGTGAATCACAGACAGCATTCCAAAACCTCTGTGAGGAACTTAACTCAGCCTGCATTTTCTTTTTCTTTCTGAGAGAACTGATAAGTCGTGGCAGATAAGGAGAAACAAGTGAAAAATGGATATGAACTCCAGGCCTCTAACAACATACAAAAATGTTAAAAAAAAAAAATAGCATTGGGTTGTTAAGAGGAAAAATCATAGCCAACTGTAAGAATCCATCCTCTACCTTACACATCCCCCTCCGAATAGACCCATGCATTTCAGCAAATGGTAAATAATGCTTAAAATGGCAGAAGCTAGAGTTGGGAAAATAAGAACCAGGTGTTGGAAAGAAGGAAAATCAAAAAGAGCATACATTTTCCGTCAACAATCCCCACTATAAATTGTAGCAATGCCACCATCACGACCTGGAGCCCGCAGGGAAGAGACTGTTGTAAAAATGATAAATCAGAATCACTACACACCAGGTCTTGATAAAACAAAGAAAGTCTGATATATATCTATAATCACAGAGAAACAAAGCTTGATCAGTGAAGGGCCAAATGTGAGGAAATGCAAAGTTCAAAATCTGGTGGCTGCTTAATATTCCAGCTGAGCCGAAGATTGGATAATACAGTGGAAATTGATGACTCAGTGGAATCCGGCTGCAGCAAAATAGAGATATATTACAAATTTCTTCACAAGAATAGAACGATATATATGCCAGCGCCTGTTCATCACATTTTTATGTATTCTTCATATCTAGAAATGAAAGAGAATATACTGTCTATACCACCTTCATAAAATAGGGTTAACGTATTTTCTGGGGTTTTGTTGCTGCTGTTGTTATTCCTTTCGAGAAGCAAAATCTACCACTCCCTTTAAGAAAAATACATACGTGTAAAAATGAGCTATTGCTGGGGCATTTCTTAAATGGCTGCCCTAATTGCACTCCTGAAAGACCGTCAGATTCTGTAAATTTTTGTATGTGGGCGTGGGGTGGGGTAGAGGGGGAGGGAAGCCACTGAGGAGCCAGCAATGCAAAAATCACATCGGGAGCAACTGGGCGGTTGAGCAGCCTCAATCAGACTTCCATACCCGGTTTCAGGAAGCACTGGTCTAGCAGCTCCCAGGGACTTTCAGGGACTATTTATAAGGCAGCAAGTTTCCCAGGAGTGGAGAAACTCTGAGGATAGGGCAACTGAGCAAGCTGTGTTTTAACAAGTTCTCGGACACATTAAAGTTTGCTAACACTGGTCTGGGGAAATGGGCTAACAATTGTTAAGGGCCTCTATGTGATTCCCAAGCTAGGCTCGTGATGTTTATTGTTGTATTAATACAATCACACTCAAGCTTAGAGGTGATCATCCCATTTTAAGAATTTAAAAAATCAGACTCAAAATTTTAGGAAATTGCTCAAGATCATGTATCCAATATAGTGCAGAGTCAGGATAGTGAACCCAGATCCTTCTGATCTAAAACTTGTTTTTCCTACTCTACCATGAAAACTAGGTGTGGCTCCAAATCTGTTCCCAATTGTACAGAGAGGAACCCAATCGGTTCTTCAATGTCTTTCAAATTAATGGCCCCTTCTTAAGAAATATATTAATAAAGCTATTTTTTAGGCTGTACTGCTATATGGGCTTTGTTTTAGTGTGATTCAAAACTTGTAATCTTTTATGTGGAAGGGTCAGACCCTTGAGCATTTATTAGCTCTTCTAATGAAGGTCAAGGTCAGCAGAAAATGAAAGTAGCAGATGTAGAACAGTGGAGGGCATTCGTAGTAGGAGGCAGGAAGCCTGGGTTCAAGTCTTTGTAGTTCAGTGGTCCTGTGACTAAGTCATCTAATTTCCCTGGGCTCGATATTTTCCCATCTGTAAAATGGGGGAAATGTCTTGCCTTCCTTTCTCATGAGGTTATGAAGAGGGTAAAATGAGAGAAAGTAGAGGAAAATGTCTTGAAACTCCAGAATGTTCTTTAAATTTAGGGTCTTACTATTGTTAATATAATGAGGAGATAAGGATTCAAGATAAAGTTATTCATTGTCCTCAGTATCAGGGGTACGCTTTCTCTGCTTTGGTTTGTTAATGCAGAGAGATCAGGAGCTTCATGGACAGTCAGTTAAGTGCATCTTTGGCAAACACATCACTTGTATTTCGGCACAGTACCAACCTGCATAAATAATGATGGTGGCACTGGAATAAGTTTGGGATTATGTGTGATCAGGAGAGATAGAGCTGGTGAAAAGCTGTCAGGTTTACTGGTGGTGATGGTGGCAGGTAAACTATGTCAGCCCAAGGAGCATTCAACTCTAGAAAGAGGCTGGTGGGCTGGGATGTGACCCACAGTAGAAAATGGGAGAATAGGTCTGGGGGATCTGAAGTGCAGACAGCTAGGTGACATTTAGGTATAAGGAGACTCAGTCATGGGGAAATTCTACATGTTTTTCATGCAGGTAAACCATGACTCTAAATTCGAAATCTCCTTTATTTTTTTTTTTTTTTGCTGTTTACTTGAATTTTCAATAAATGGTAGCTAATATTTTTGTTATTAAAGAATTACTACATGTAAGGTACTGAGATAGGCATGACATGTACATATACCATTTAATCTTTAGAATGACCCTGGCATTCTTGTGTTATTATTCTCATATTGCAAAGGAAGAACTGAAGCCCAAAATGGTTAATAATTTGCAAACACTATAGTTAGTAAGTGGCAGAGCTGGCATTGAAACTTTGGGCTGTCTGGGCTCTTCCCGATCCCCTGCTCTCCTGCTGTAGAGACTGAATCCAGGCCCTGGGCAGCTCTGAGAGGGGCTCTGGATTTCCGAAGCTTCCCAGAATCTCATTATTAGGGCTTCACAGGTGCCTGGGAGACTTTGCAATCTCTCTCAGACCTGGTTGACCAGTCCACCTCCCACCCCCCCAAATCCATGCTCCATTCATACCGAATTTCTTCCTATTCCTCAAACACATCATGCACCTTTATGGCCCTGGTCAGGTGCTTTTCAAAGTGTGACCTAAGATCTACCTACTTGTTAAAGATGCAAACTCCAGGTCCTTAGGTTAGACCAAGAACCAGAATCTGGGAGTGAGGCCCAGGAATTTATATTTTAAGAAGCACCCCCAAGTGACTCGTAGGAAAATGAAACTTTGAGAACCATTGGTCAGCCTTTGTACACACTGTGCTCCCTTCTTAGAAAGACTTTCTTGCATTTCTAACTTTCTGTCCCTTTGCCTTTTCCACCACATGCATACCCTTAACTGCTACCTCAGATGTCCCTCTTTTGTGAAATTTTATTGGTGTAACAGAGTTAGCAATCCCCACTTCTGCTCTCCTTGCCAATTTGCTTCTGCCTCTGTTACAACCCTTATCGTCTTGTACTTAAAAATGTGTCTGTGTCCTTCATTCTACTGTGAGTTCTTTGAGAGCAGAGACTGTGGCCTGTTTATTCTCATTCTTCTCTCCAGTGCCCAGCCCAGCACCTGCCATTGGGTAGTACCCAGCAAATGGTTGCCTGTAGGAAGATGAAGATAAGGCAGGCCCAGTCCCAGAGGAACTTGGGTGGTGGCAAGTACAACAGGGATCTATGTACTTGGCCTGGGGCATGAGGCTGGCCTTGCTCCATTTGGAGGCGTAAGGCTAGCACTCAGCCACTATTATACAACTGAAGGAAAGGTCATTGAAAATCAGGCCCAGCTGCTTACTGGCTTAGAACCTTTCAAATTCCTCATAGATTGGATTTAGAATTGTTCTTAGACTTACAGGTGGGCCCTTACAGGTGGGCCTCATCCTTACCAAACAATTTTCAAATGCTGGGGACAGCGGGAAGCGTCATACTGTCTATTACTTCGGCTTTTTTACATTGAGTTTGTGAAGGTAAATGCTCTAGGTCTGGACGTGGGAAGCCTTGGCAGTTGTTAGCAATCGAAAGGGGAGGGTCATTTCAAATGTGGACGTACCAACACTTCTGAAATATTTTCATGGATGCAGTTTGCTCTGGAAGGAGAGAGGGAAGTCTCTCAATCAATTTTTAGATAGAAGATGAGAAGTACTAGTGTCCTGCTGGTGTTAATGGCTCAGAGCCTTTTAAGAAACTTCTGGGTTTTAACCAAGGCTGCACAGCTGTGTGGGGGCCTGGTAGGAGTCCTGCTGTGACAGTCCCTACTGGACTGTGAGCTTATTAGACTTTGTGGCTTTGATTCTCTGGCAGCTCTTTCCTTCGACTTGGGCTAGGAGACTGAGCAGCTGAAATGGTGTCTGGATTGGGAGAATGTCAATTGACTTCTTTTTAGACCTTACTTTTAATTTTTATTCAATCACTTCATTTCCAGAACCTTCTTTTTAAAATTGTATTTGCCACATTATAAATTCTACAGCAATTCAGATGGGAAAAAAGTAAGGTTTGGGTTTTTTTTTTTTAACGTATATTTGTTTACTGGGAACCATTAAAAAGAAAGGCTCTTAAAGATTATTTGTTGTTTCAGTCAAGTTCAACAACAAATGTTAGCGGTACCAGTGAAAGCCATAACATTCCTATTCCTGGATAATTTGTTTCTGCCCTTGTTTGCCTGCATATGTTTTAAGATTTTCCAGGGTGGTTGTTTCTATTTAAGGCACGTCATCTGTGGAATTCTGAAATGCAAACCAGTTCTTTGAAATTTTTGATAAATCTTACTGCTTAATAATAGGAGAGTTTCAAATACCTTCGTAGCCAGTTGGCCATCTGTAAATAAATGAAATTCAATGAGGAAAATAGCATAAGGAAGCTGTTTCGTTACTATTTCCATTTTGTTCATTCACATCATCAGATTTCAAGATGACAAATATGGAAAGAGTGTGAGAACACTTTTTTTTAAAAAATAAATATTATGTTTTGAAACTTGGATCTGAGTTCAAACACTCAATTTAAAGGAGACTTATGATTCAAATGTGAGTTTTTTACTGTCTTTGTCAATTTCCAGAATTTAAATTTATGTTGGGATAAAGCAAATTCAAGGCTACATTTGAACAACAATGGGGCACATTCTTCTCTTTGATTTACTTATTCTTCAAGTAGAGGCTCTTATGTTCTATGTTTGAGACTATGGGCGCTAGTCCTGGGCCTACATGGATATTAGATTCTCAGATTATTATTGTATCCTGATGTCCTCTCTTGGATGTATGTTTGATCACCAGGTTGCATTTATACCACCTGAAATGGAAGTGATTCTGATTTACAGCTCAAAATGTGCCTGACTAAGCCAAATGGTGAACATTTCATTATTTCACTTTTATGGGTCATGTCTGAAGGGGTTTGGTTCAGAAAATAGACCACTGCTCAAAAGGAGAAACTCTGTTCCTATGAGGCAGGAGGTATTGAGTGAGCAAATCATGGCATGTCCAGCCCCAGAGTGGCAGGCAAACCATTTGTTGCAGCCACCAAAGTCAACCCACTCCACTGCATGCACATACCTAAGTATGCATGTCAAACTGTCGTAGACAGACAGACACAACACAGAGTTGGCAAAGTGCTACTGAAGAAGAGAGAGGACCCATGCCACAGTGGTGGAGTGAAGTTGCGACTCAGGGCCCTGTGTTTTTTCCTTGCCTTCTCTTTCTCACATAGCTTTTCCCAGTGCCAATAGCAATATAGATTGCAAATAAAGAGAGAGGAGCAAGCACAATGTGAGTGTGTGTGAATCTGTGTGTGTGTCTTCCCCGACTGTAAGGCTCTCAGAGCTTTACTCAATCTCTGGCACAATGCAGCCTCTGTAGAAAAGATATTAGGAACAAAAAACAAACTTGAAGATTCAGGAGCGGGCTGCCAGAATTATTAAGAAAAACATTCAGATGATGCCATTAAAAACATATGGGGATTCTATAAAGCCTTGAAAAGAAAATGTTTAATTATGTGCCGTATGCAAAAGCCATCATGCTTAGATTAATACTAAAGACTGAAACTGCGTGGGGCTTAAGTAGTCCACAGTGATGCATCAATCTCTTTACTCCTTTAAAAATAATGTTTTTCTTCTGCTGATGACAAATACCTTTCAAACTATTGAGATCATGCTGCTATAAGTGATACATGGAGTTTAATGAAGTCCAAAATCACTAACAAAAGTTTCCAAATTAACTTTTCAAGGTCCCTGAATTAGATTTCTTTCTTTTCTTTTTCTCCTCTACCATTTCCACTCACTTTCCTTCATGAGCAGGAATTCTCGCTCTTCAACACACAAAGGTTGCCTATGCTGGTGGCCAGCACAGGAGCCTGGTAGATTGGTTAGAAACACTCGATTTTACGAAGGTTCCCCATTTTAAGAAACTGTAATGACTCGTTGCTTAACTTTTTAAGTGTTAATAGTTACAGTGATTTTGATTTCCATTCTCAACAGCTCACGTTAGAAGCCTGCAGAAATACGGAGCTTTCGTTCTTTTTTAATAAATATGGAAAATATTTTCTTTCATCTGAATGTGATGTGTTTTAGGATCACCAACATTTCCTTCAGGTCTTTGCAAATGTGTAGAATCGTTGTTTTATATAGCTTTGTATGTGTGTGAGGAGTGGCCCAATGAGAAAAAAAATCAAACTTTGTAATGCATAGAGCTTCCAAACAGATATTTTGGAGCAGAGACACACTCTGGGCAACTTTAAGTTAAAATTGCAAAAATATATAGGGTTAATTACCTGAGTACTGCACTCATTTTATACTCATACAAGTTTAAATATTGGAAAGGTAGATTTGTGGCTTCTCAGAATTAAAAAAAAATAGTGTATAGCTGCAAAAAAATAAAATAAAATAAATTGTGTAGAAATGAGAATAATGGTATAAGTGAGTTATGTATTTATTTGAAAATCTTTACTCATCTTAAGAAAGTCAAAATGTGTTCTGTTGATGCTATTTCACTTTAGGGAATTTTATGGACTTAAGCACTTGGGATTTTGATCCTCATTTATTGGACCAGGCCTCTTTAAGTAAACATGTGGCTTATGAATCAGTGGACAGATTTGTTGCTCACACTTGAATGTGTCAAAACGTTCTCCTAAGTGTCAGTTGGGCTCACTGCAGTAAAAATATAAAATTCCTCCTACCCCTTTCATGTCTGTCATTTTCTATATTACATATATGATTGAAAATTACAAATGACCAAACCTGCAATCATTTTTAACGAAGGGTGGGCTCTAGGAACCTGACTGGCTTACTCAAATGCCTGTCTGGAAACAGGCTCACCCACCACCCAATGTTGAGGTTTTTGGATTCAGGTACCTTGAATATACAGTGGTGATTTCAAATCCAATCTACTTCTCGATGATGGAATCCTGAGTCAACTATTGTTGCAGTGTTTTCCTCCAGTGTATTTGTTTTTGTGTGAGAAAACTTACTGCTATTGGTTAGCAGCCAGCTACTTTTTACAAAGAGCCACCTGTTTCTGAGTTTACACAGGATATGTTGGATTTATGTAATACAATAGGATCAATTTAATTATGCTTTTCCTTAAGTACAATGCTACCTGGAATTTACTACCTGATACATGCTCGCCTTTTTGGAGACAAAAAACAAACCAAAAGACCCACACCAACTCTGACTTAAGTTAGCTTTATGTTGTTTCATTACCCCAATTTCTTCTAATATGCATTAAAGGATATATACTCTCAGTATGAAAAAATAGCTCTTCTGAACTCTCAACAGTCCCTGTTATTTACAATGTTTCAAAGCTTTAGAATTACTACAAAAGATTTACTCATATAGCAGAGCATGTAAAATTTAAAATCAATAAAGTATATAAATTTTGCTTGTCTTCTTGAATTGATTCCTTACTCTAATAGCTCAATACTGTAATACTATATACTTTTTTATTTTCAATGTCATTCCCCAGTAATAATCTCTGAACTTTCTTGCCATGGCTGTGGGCAGTTCGGGATTTCTGACAGTATTCTTCACAGACAGTTGTCACAGGCAATTGTTACTCTTTGCACAGCCTCTAAAAATGAATAAGCACATGAAAAATATTAGTTTGTTTCTGTGATATTAGAAACTCAACTAATTTTTTTGATGTGGTAAATGTAGCTGGGTATTTGATTTTGTGGGAGAGTAGAGAAAGATTTGAATTTGACATGTCTTAGCAGTGATAGATTAATCCCATGATATGTCTTTTTTTTTTTGTAACAAGAATTATATAGTTCGGTTTTCTATAATTTTCTAACGTAAGAGTTATTCAGGCTATAGCTTTGCTGGGAGTTAGGAAATAAGACAGCTAATATTGGGAAGGTTAACATTTTACCATTGACACTCAATTTTTTATACTCTAATAGTATTCACAAGGATAAACTCTACTTCGTTATAAAACTTGCTAGTGTTCTGCAGAGTTCAACAGAGTCTCCCTTAATAGAATTAGAAATAAAAATGGTCCAAATTAAAGCACGGAGGCAGTGAACAATTATTCTACCACTCACCCTTAAGCTTGCTATGGTGGTTGTTTGCTTAATTCATGGTGGTTTCTGGGTCCCAGAGCTAAAAGGGTTGAGCTGACCTTGGTTTCTTGAAATGCAAAATGTCAAATCCAAACATGCTGGTGAAATCTAAACTCACTTTCATTTCTTAATGGCCACTCTCAGCCAGTGAAGAACACAGACTGATGATTGCTTACTTAGGCGTGAAAACAGAAAAGAGTGTCCGAGCTTGCGCCAGGTATTTTTGCTTGCTAAAGCCATTTTTTCTAGCCAGTCTCTTAATTCTTCCTTCTCTTCGTTTGTTTAGTGTAGTGATTGACAGAGTCCTCTATGAAATGCCAGTGCCAGAGGATCTTGATTTGAATCCCAGCTCTTTTACTTTGCAACTCTTTAACACAGAGTCTACACTTGTAAAGTGAGGATTAAGGACTTTGGTCCTACCTCACAGGGAAGTTGTAAAGTGAGCACAGTGCAATCTGTAGAACACTATACACATTAAAAAGTTCAGTTTCTGCATTCCCATATTTTCTTTCACCTGGGCTAGTATTTAGCTCCAAGAGAGAAATTCCTCTTTGATAGCTTTAGGGATTGGGTTGCCAGATTAAATACAGAATGCCCAGTTAAATTTGAATTTCAGATAAAAAACGAATGTATTATTTATACATATTTTTTAGGATATGTCTCATGCAATGTTTAGGATATACTTGCATTTAAAAAATAACTTGTTTACCGAAGAATCAAATTTAACTGGGCCCTGTATTTTTATTTGCTAGTTTGTCAACCCTCCTTAGAGATTCTGGCTAGAAAATTTTTTTTGACATTGTATTGATAACTAACAGCCTAAAGAAGCTTGGGAGTGGTAGGCAGGGGCCCTTCATGCTTCCAAGTTAATGCCTAAGTACTTAACCTGATGTGGTAGTTGCAAGCATCTGGTCTTCCATTACACACATTTGCAGTACAGAACCCAGGATCAGAGCTGCCAAAGGGCAAAGCCTGTTCTCCTTTCTCTCCAGAGAGAAGGTCTCCCACGGGAAAAAAATTACCTGCAGCAGTGAGTTTTGGTGATGAATTTCCTCTGGAATGCCATTAATATGCACTGATCCTTCTTGAAGATTCTGTCTCCCCTTATCCAGCAGAATCAGATTGTAAAATTTGGAGAAAGTGCTTGAAAGGACTAGGCCTGTCTTTAGAAGCCCCAGAAAGGAGGACAAAGGCACTCCCCAAGACCCTGTATTGTCCTTTACTTTCAGCACCCAGGTGTTTGTGTGGTCCCTTTTAGTGTTTTGCCTGAGCCTGTCTGGAAGGGCAAATTGCTTTTGGATGCCTTTCTACTTAGTACATTCATCATCACATTTTGTTTGTTAATTTTCTATAAAAAGAAAAGATAAAAGATCTCTGTTAGGCTGACCTTAATTTTCATTTTTCAAAGTGATGACATTACAAAAATTATCTATAACATGATGTCATACTTGTCTTCTGGCATCTGTTGAGAAAGTCTTGTGCATACAGCTAATCAGAGTTCTCTACTTTTAAGTTTTCAGGAAATACTGCATCTGGCGCTGAATACTGGCTCTTTACATGTGTGTAAAAGGTATGGGGTAATTTGTGTACATCAATTACTAAAAACATTCACTACTTCAGAGCACTACTTATAAAATCTGGCCAAATGGTAGGTAGTTGTCACATATATCAGATAAAGATTGATTACATTACCTAACTGTTCTATTTTATTTCTTCTGCCATGATGGTTTATACATACTATCCATGTCTACCCCTTATACTATTAACATACTTTTTCCTCTTTGCATTTATATCTGTATGATCACATGTAATCTTCTTTAAATGCCCAGAACTAAGATGTCTGAATTAGTGCTGGAGCTGAGACTGCCTGGTTGTGGCTGAGCAGACACTAGAAGGACCTGATTTACTTTTCTAGGGTCACTTATCATACATTGGCTCTTAAGAAGTTAAACCTGCTGTGCTTTGGAGCTATAGGTTTGTCCCCTGTAAACCAGGGCAGATGAGTGCTCGGTCTCATATAATATCAATAATGGGACTGGGATAGACTTAGGATTCATATGAACTCCACATACTCCCCCAGAGGGCAACCCAGGGTCATGACTGACATGTGGAAGTTGGTGCCCTTGCAGCTGACTTTTTGGTCCTTTAAGAACAGAAACTAGAGCTTCTTAAGGTAAGAGACTGAGATCTACTTATTTTTGTATAGTAAGTACTTAGCAAATATTTTTGACATAGTTTGCCATAGGAAGTATGAAAATAAAGCTTCATGATTGAGTAAGGCTCTAATTGTAGCTTTCACTTGCCCCTCAACATGGAAATTAGAATTTTACTTACATGCCTTTAAAAAATATATATTCATCCCTCAGTATCTATGGGGGATAGGTTCCAGGACCTCCTGAGGATACCAAAATCTGCAGATGCTTAAGTCCCTGGTATACAATGGCATAGTATTTGCATATAACCTATGCACATCTTCCCATGTACTTTAAATCATCTCTAAATTACTTACGACATCTAATATAACGTAAATGCTTTGTAAATAGTGTTATACTATATTGTCGAATACTATATTATTTTTATGAGAAGAAAAAAGCCTGTACCTGTTCAGTATAAGACACATTTTTCCTATATTTTTTATCTGTGGTTATTTGAATCCACAGACTGAGAACCCACAGATACAACTGTATTAAGGTGTTATGAGAATTCCTGGAGTTCTTGCTAAAACACAGATTCCTGGGTCTCACCCACAGAGTTTCTGATTCAGTAGGTCTGGGAAAGGGGCTGAGAATGTGCATGTCTAACAAGCTCCCAGGTGATTCCAATGCTGTACTGAACTACACGTCCCAGAGCACCAGCCTTTGCACATCTGAAGACACCAGGGGATCTGGGGATGTATGAGAACATTTGGAAGACCAGCTTAACCACATGAAATGGAACTTATAAGTCTCTCTTCCAATGAAATAGTACATGCTATGGACTCTGTCTAATTTTATTTTCCTTGGAAATGGACACCAGTCCTTCTTCCAGGATGAGGTGATCATGTACAAATCACAGTGAGCATTTACTGATCACTTCTTAAAGGACAGAAATGCAAAAATAATCAAGGAATACACCCTGAGTTTGAGGAGCTCAAGGTGCAGTGTCTGAAAAGCTATCAGGGAGCAGAGAAAGTTTACAAGTTATGAACAAAGAGATAGTGCTGCTGTTTTTGACTTTCTGGCCCCAGGACTCTGGACCCTGCCAGCCTAGGTCTTTGAGACTCATCCAACCTTTCCTACTGACTACAGAGGCCACTAGGCCTCTGATACTGCTGTGTCATCCTTCCAGCAACCTTGTGCCTTTTCAGACTTGACCTCATTGCCTCTGTGATTCTTACCAGTAATAATAATGATCAATATTATCCCTCCCTTTATTGTGCTTCATTTATATGCCAGACTGTGTAAATGCTTTAATTTTATGGCAATTAAAAAATTGGGTGATTTTATCTTTGCTGAACATATTAGCAAACTGAGGCTCAAAGTGATTAAATGACCTGGCCAGTGTCACACAGCTGGGGTAGCTTGTAGAGCTGGGATTTAAAGTTTGTTTTGCTAGACACCTGAGCCACTCTTACTACTTTTCTACATGGCCAGTTTTTTTTTTTTTGAGATTAAGATTTTAAATTTTTATAAAAATGATTAGACAATTGAACAACCTTTTTAGGTAGTAATCTATGTTTCTATTTAACAACGTGGAAGAAGAAGGATAACAGAACCAAAATGAGAAATGAGATAATTCTAATAAATAATGGCATTTTATGTTTTAAAACATTATATATTTGTCAGCATGCTTTTCTATTAATGACCTGGCTTAATGATCTCATAATTCTTCAAGGTAAGATCTACATTGTTAGATGGAAAAGATACAGCCGCCATCTCCTTTTATGTGGAGATTGACACTTAGAGAGGTTGTGGCTCAACGAAGTGGTGGAACCAGGGCCAGAATTCAAATCCCCTGGTTCTCATTACACTGTCCTGGAAGTCCAAGGAAGGAGGCGGTTAGGAGTTACAGGGTTGGGAAAATGAGTATATTGGTCAGGACACTTGTTTTTGCAAAAGATAAAAAACCTAATTCAAATTTACTTAAAAAGGAAAAAAAAAAGACAAAGATTTTACTGGAGCAGGTAACTGAGAGGTTCAGAGCAGGTTTGGCTCGGGCAGTGCTGAATTCAGGGATTCAATAATGTCATTATGGCTCAGTCTCTCCATCTCTCTCTTTTGCTTTCTTCTTCTATGTTGGTTGCATTAATTGTCTTTCTTCTTACTGTGATTCCAGAAAGCTCCTAGCTGAAAACAAGCAAAGCTCTTCTCTTTCCCAATGATTTCCTTAGAGGTCTGGAATGTAGACTTTGGCCTGGCTTGGGTCTCATGACAACCTTGAACCAATGGCTGTGGCCGAGGGATGAAATGCTGCTATTGGCCAGGCCCGGATCATGTGCTATCTTTTGGAGTCTGGGGTGAAATAGGATGGAGTCAACCCCACCTGAACAACACAGCTGTGAATGGGCAAGGGGAGGTTATCTACTTTCCTTTTTTTTTTTTTTTTTGAGACAGAGTCTTACTTTGTCACCCTGGGTAGAATGCAGTGGCATCATTGTAGCTCGCTGCAACCTCCAACTCCTGGACTCAAGCGACCCTCCTGCCTCAGCCTCCCAAGTAGCTGGGATGACAGGCATGTGCCACAACACCCACCTAATCTTTCCACTTTTAGTAGAGATGGGGTCTCACTCTTGCTCAGGCTGGTCTTGCACTCCTGAGCTCAAGTGATACTCCCGCCTCGGCCTCCCAGAGTGCTAGGATTATAGGCGTGAGCCACCGTGCCTGGCCAAGGGGAGGTTATCTAAAGGAAAACAGCTGCTGTTACCAGAAAAACAGAGAATGGATGCTGAGCAGTCAAAAATCATGAGCATCAATTTTAGTAAGTGGTAGCAAAAATGGACAAAGGAGTCTTCCTGAACTTTTGCTTTTTAAAGTCCAAATAGACTTGTGGTATTTTTCATCTGATTCAGTGGGTGGTTGTTGGAGCAAGAAGCCATGCTGGTTCCACCCTCACATCTTTCTTCATGGTGGGCTCCTCCTGAAAGTAGAGTCTCTGCCAAGAGCCAGGTACTGTGTTGGGTATTTTACATAGTACACAGAACGGTAACACTGCCACACTGTTTTACGTGTAGAGCTACTTTGAATTCCTGACATTGAGGAGTAGTGATTTACCAGCTAATTTGATTGTGGCTCTACATAGCATTTATACACAACTTGGTGTATTTAGATGGTTTCCGCTCAGCCAGTGGTTCCATGTCAAAGTTACATGTCTTTGGTCTATACCATGTTGAATGTCTCAACGGTTAAATGACTAAGGCCCTCACAGATCAGTAGCTCATTATCACTTTCTTCATTTATAAAATGAAGGGCTAGATGAGATTCATTATAATATTTTTCAAAGTCCAACATAGTATGATTTTACAGTTTTAAGTTCTGGCTAGATCATAGTAGTTGTTTTTAAAACTAGAGAAACATTGTTCTACTTTTCTTTAAAACATGTGCCTTGATTCTACACAGAAAGGAGTGTTCCTATTTATTAAATTTTTTTGTTAGTTGTAGAAAGGAAACAGAAAAAGTCAAGAATTTGTCACTCTGGTTGTGAAGTTTTAGATGGAGCCATTCTTGGAATTACTATGAGGATGTCTGAAAAATGTGACGCTGGCAAGGAAAAAAACAAAACAGAACAAAACAAACAGGATAAACTGAAATATATAGTGCATATATGTTTGTATATCCAGGACTGAGTTTATGGGGCCTGGGTTGTCATTGGCTACCACAATTTTTAGCTTGGTGACCAGACTCAACAATGAGTCCAGTTGACAGAATTGGAGGTTAGTTAGGTCCAGAATCCCAGGAATAATGCTTCTAAATTTGACTTTAAAAAACATTTTTAGGGGAATGCTTTTGACTAGCTGACATCTTATTGCTCCCCTTCCCCTCGGAATTTAGGCTCCATTAAATTGGAGAACACCAGTACTACACTTGTCAGCTGTTTTCTTATCATAATTTTAATTAAATAGCTATGCACAATTTGATTTTTAGTGTCTTCTCTGTTGGGATGTAAACTCTTTGAGGGCAAGTGTTATTTCTCTCTTTCCTTATTGCTGAATCTCTAGTACCTAGCACAGTTCCTGACTGAATCGATAGATGGAAATCCTCAGGCTTTCACTGGGCTCTTATTGTTTGGGGGATGTCCTTATGAGAAATATAGCTGTCATCAACTCTGGCTTAGGGGTTCTTCTACTGTAATGTTTTGAAAATAGAAGTAATTCTGGAATTTTTTGGCCTAACAGATTATTTAAAAACTTTAGGGCTCAGAATTTGTTTTAGGCTGATTAGGCTGATTTGAAGAGAAGGAAAGAGTCTATTTGTGTAAGTCCTAGAAGACATTTCCTCCCCATCCCCTCTTCTAGGACAAGCTAGAAACACAGTATCTTTTTTTTTTTTTTTTAACCTTATAGCCTAAAATGTCTACACACTTAGGCACATACTGGGTGAATTTTCACAATATTCAAAAATACAGTCTGCTTAGAAGTAGTAAGAAAATTACCATGCTTAGATAAATCCATTACCTTATCAATGAAACTAGAGGATCATGAGCCCAACTATTGACAACTTCTAATTGAAATTCAACAGCTGGGTAATATTTCTTAGCTCCATTTCCTCCCTATGCCAAATGCTCATCTGGAAGTAGTCACTAAGATTTAAGAAGTGATAGTGGCCCCTTTATCATTCAGTTTTTGGTCTCCCAAGCTCTCCTGGAGCTTCCTGGCAGGGCAATGATGATGATAATTGCTTTTGGTTTTTTTGTAGTGTGGTCCATGGTATTTAAGGTGTTTTTTTTGATCACCAACTGATTTCATCTAGAATATTATCCATGATGACAATTGGTTACTTTCAACTGACTTTGAGTTGATTGGTGACCTGAAGAGAAAGTTCCTATTGCCTATGTGACAAAGTATGTGATTTCCTACCGTCCACATAGACCCTTTTAATTTGCCTGCATCTTGCAGTATTTATTGTCTGTTGTTACTTAGTTTTCAAAAAAAAAATTAAGGCTATGATTTCAAATGCTTTGACAGATCAAAAACAATTAATGTCTAGTTTCTTCTGTGAGCCCACCCTTAAAGAATTGACTTAAGGAAAATATTAATCCCCCAGGAAGACATTCATATCTGTCTGACTTTGGAAACACAGATAAAAGTATTGCAGACCCTATGGCAAACAGATTATGAAAGAGGATTTGTAGCAGATGATTGAGAACTGGGTTCTGGAATCAGACAAACTCAGGCTAGACTCCTGGATCTCTCACTCGTGGCTGTGACTGAAGTTGTTTGACAGCTCTGAGTCTCTGAGTCAGGAAAACGCATGCTTAGCACAGGGCTTTTAGTTGCACAGTAAACGGTCCATAGGTGTTACCTTTAAAAAAATGGACTTTCATTGCTAAAAATGCAAGATAACTAAAAGATCTTGAAAAAGACATGAAAGAAATCAAGTATACTATTCATGGTGTAAAAAATGAGATATGGTCTATGTAGAAGAAAAATAGAGTTGCGTCTGAAGCAAATTGCTTTTTTTGTTTAATGATATTCTCTTAACTTTCACTGAAGGTTAATTTAACTAATGTCATGTGAAGACCATCTGTGTATTTTCTATGAAATACACACAAATTAGAAAATATTATCCAATATCTTATTCAGAGTTTCTTAAAGAACAATTCACAGAAGTCTCTTTTATTGGATAATGAGAATGATATATAACCCACTTTTTTTTCCTTTTCACCGCTCCTTTTTCAAGAAGTCAAACACTAAATTCACTGCTCAAATGGTAGTAGCCATATTGTCAATTTGTTGTTGTGTTTTTTTGCAATAGTCTTAGTGTTTTGTGTGTTTTATCTTGAGATGCCTAAATTCTTGTGGGAAGGAGGAAGTTGGATAATTTAAGAGACGCTTCCTACATTTTGTCCATAATGTTTCAGCTTTCTTTTTCTTTTGGGCAAATACCAAATTGGTATTTGAAAAATGCTTTGAACTCTTTCAGTGGAAAAGTACTATGTTAAAAGTACAATGTTAATATATTTACTTTTATAAGTACAAGTAAATCTTACAAGATATTCTTACAAAGAGGCTTCCCTCTAGTATATATGGTGGAATGAGAGACTTCTAAAATGTCTGTTATTTTGTGATATTTAGACTTTTTTTCAAATTTTAAGCTATTGAGCTTAAATTGTCAGGCCCATGCATACAAAGGATTTTATCTACAAATGATGCCTAGTTTGAATACAGAAGATAATGCCTCCCACAGAACTCACATTCTCATCTGGAATCTGATCTTATGTAGGATCCCAGAAGTAGAGTGGTGTGATAGAAAAAAAATTTTATGTTTTAGAATCAAACTGAGGTTCAAATCCTGACTCCATCACCTGCTAAATAGATTAGCCTTAATTTTCTCCCTTGTAAAATGGTGATAATAATATTTACTTTATATGTCTGTACCGAATATTTGCTTTGTATCAATAAATGGTGACTGCTATTTGCCTAGGCTGCTGGTCTTACTGGAGTTGGCCAGCTGCCAGCTGCTTAGAAACAAGGGCAGACACAATAATGTTGTCCCTCAGGGTCTGGCACATGGCAAAATTCCCTGTAAGATCTCTCTTTTTTTCCCCTCCTCCACCTTCAATTGGAAGGAGGATCCCAGGAGAGCCGCCTCTATGGTGGATTGAAAGGTGAGATGGGAGTTTTTGGGCAGGAGCTTTGCCTAGAGCTCCCTCCTGTTATTCTTAGAAGGCAACTGCTCTCTCAGTTATACGATGTGGGTGGAGATGCTGTGGACAACCCTGTTCTCCTCCTCTTCTTTCTCCTCCTCCTCCTTTCTTCTTTCTTCTTCTTCTTTTAATGCAGAATTATCCATTTCTTTATCTATTGGGGTTAAAAATTTTTTTTGATTGCTGACCAGTGAAGCAAAAAACTATATTCGTTATTTCTGTTTATTTTTTGATGTGAATTGGGTATTGTGGAAACATTGATTTAAAAGGGATTGCTTTAAAGTATGATACAAAGGAGGCCCCAAGATAATGTTCAGACCTCTGCTATATTTTCTCCTTTATTTACCCGACTCTGTGCACATTCATCAGGCATCTCCTGTGTCTTGGTATTTAAGGTGTTGAGGAAAGGAGAACAGCACCTATACCTACCCCAGGCACAAAACACTTTTACAATCAAATCTAGCATTGTTTTTTTTTTTTGAGACAGCGTCTCACTGTGTTGCCCGGGCTAGAGTGCCGTGGCATCAGCCTAGCTCACAGCAACCTCAAACTCCTGGGCTCAAGCAGTCCTCCTGCCTCAGCCTCCGCAGTAGCTGGGACTACAGGCATACGCCACCATGCCCGGCTAATTTTTATGTATGTATATATTTTTAGTTGTCCAGATCATTTCTTTCTATTTTTCAGTAGAGACGGGGTCTCGCTCTTGCTCAGGCTGGTCCCGAACTCCTGACCTTGAGGGATCCACCCGCCTCGGCCTCCCAGAGTGCTAGGATTACAGGCGTGAGCCACCGCACCTGGCCATAGCATTGTTTTGAATTAAAAATTATCTTGCTTTAGAGTCAAATACCTGAATGAAAGGAAAGATTTTGGGACTCAAAGCTTCGATCCTCGGTGTGGGCTCAGTTGATTCTCCATCCACCCTGATTCCTTTTTATTGAATGCTGAGGATTTCTGCTTAATTATATATTCTCAAAGCCTGTTCTTTCACTTGCTCCCAACTCCTTGCAGCCTGAACCTTTTAGTCACTGCCCCCTCTGCCTCCCAGCCATCCACCACTGGATAAATAAGACAGAATGAGCTTGGCAATACAAGTTATTTTGTAAAATGATATATATTTTTTTACTCTATGCTTAAGAGCTATAGAATTGTTGTTTGTGTTAGTGTCCCTTTTTTTTTTTTTTTAATTAGGAAAAGATCCCTTGCTCTTGAATTAAATAGCTTGTTGTGAGTGTACTAGGAATTCTGGAATTCACCTAAGGACTGGACTTTTGTATACCCCAAAATATAAAAGTATATGCTAGATTACTCACATGGTTTCCTTATGACCATCTCAACTCCTTTCCCTCTAAAATTATATGTATATATATATTTGTTTGTTTGTTTGAGTTAGTAAAGCATGTGGTTGTAGACCCTTGCAGAGGTATTGTGAAATATTAGGTCTGTACTTCCAGAGGTGTTGGCCACTGGCTATAACCCAATTCTGATGGGAGAGTAAGTTGTGCATATGACTGATGTGACAAATGCAGAGGAAGTAAAACAACCTCCTGAAAAAAGGAGCAGGCAGTTATTTTTCAGTGGTGGGAAGAGGTTGCAGGTGTGCTTGATGTTTTTAAAGCTCTCCATTATTGATCTTGTCCTAAGACTTATGAATAGAACCATTAATGTGTCGGTGTGACCCAGATAACAGATGGTTATTGTCCATCTTTAAACTGTACTTACCACTAAAATGTATATGTAATGCATGCAAAAAAGCCAGCTTTATCACATTTCCTCAAGATTTTACAGGAAAGAATTTATTTTTCATTCCTTTTTCCTTCTGCCCTGCCTTCTTTCCCTCTACCTCCAGCCCCTGCATTTATTCCCTCTGCTAATTGGTAGAAATTCCTACTGGACATTATAGCCACTAACTAGCAAACACAGAAAAGATGAAATTTACAGTTCTACAATGGAAACACCTTAAAGCACAACTTTTTAAACCTTTGGTAACTATCGCCTTCTGAACTATGTAGCTCATCGCAGTGAGTGAAGCAAGTTAAAGTACTATAACACCTAGGGATTTTAGTTCAATTTCACTGTAACCTCAATTTTACTACCATAAGTCAAGTTTGTCGTCAGAGAGCTCCATATTACACTTGATAGGCAGATTCATCTGCCTTCACTCTGTGCATGCGGTCAATGCGTGAGCAGCAAGGCAGTAATACATCTTTATTTAAACTAAGCCTTGGATTCAGTCCCAAATGACATAATCTCCCATAAGCTGGGAAATCTGGTGTAGACCACAGAATGTTATGGGGCGCACACCTGTTCAGAGCATCGTAGTCAAAGGGTAGTTAACAGCATTTCGTTGTCATCCTGGGGAAACAAAATAAGTCACACTTGGCAGGAGTTGGACCTGGGCCTAGGGCTACTTGACATTTTTATATAGCAAATTTTAATATTCAATAGGATTATTGCAAAGGGTCTGTTTTTCAGGTAAGATTGAAGCATCAATTTTTATGCAGTATTTCTATCTGTGCCCAGCCATGGTTTGGATGGATTAGATGGAGAAACTAAGGCAGATATAGCAACGATGGTTTGTAGTAAGTTACACTTCTGGTGACAAAAGCCCTGAAAATGGAGATGGCCCTGAAGGAAGACATGGAAAGGAAGATCTGGGATGCCGTGGAGAAAGAATGGACAAGACCCAGTGATTTCACCAAGTTCATTCATTTATTGATTCATTCATTGATTCTTTCATTTTTCACTCATTTATTTATGCATCAGATATTAATAAGTGCCACTGTGTTCCAGGTACTGTGGCAAGCACAGTGGACAAAGCAATTAACAAGATGTAGCGTGTCACTGTGGGGAAGTAGATAGGCTGAGAAATGACTCTCTAAAGTAAATATTGGGGACTAGGAAAAAGGTGTTTCTTCTATCCGTAGATGGGAGTACTGGGAGGAAGACCCTGGGGGTGATTTGTTCTTAGATCTACTGCATTTGAGTTGATATAGTGCTGTAGATGCCTCTTACAGAGATGAGGAAGAAAGGGAGGTGAAGAA
Organism: Propithecus coquereli; assembly: GCF_000956105.1. Lineage (NCBI taxonomy): Eukaryota > Metazoa > Chordata > Mammalia > Primates > Indriidae > Propithecus > Propithecus coquereli. The sequence goes on along the minus strand of NW_012139413.1, from coordinate 3,155,046 downwards.
TTAGGGCTAAGTCTAACTAACTCTTAACCATTGGTGGAAAGAAATTGAAAGTCTAGGAGAAGATAGCTTCTTGGGAGTATGAGTGAGCAGCAGGCCTGGAAGCTAGTCTCGGTGTTGGGCAGGGGGCACGTGGCAGGTGGTTAGGGGATGAGGGAGGAGCTAGAGACCAAAGGAGACCAATTCTAAAAACAGTGTTAATGCAGCTGGAGTTCACGTGTGCGAGCTGTGCATTTAGGGAGCCAGCCTGTTGAACAGATTGCAACTAACTGGACCCAGATAAGAAAATGACCTGGTCTTAGCACAGTGAAAGTCTTGATACTGTGGAAAAAACAAATGGGGCCCAAGCTGTTAAATAAATTATCTACTGAGTGCTTTTGAGTGCACTCCGGGAATTTCAAGACTTAGAACTAAGTGTGTCCAGAGAAGAACATTTAAAGAAATTTACATGTTGGCAGATAGGAACCTATATGATGAAAAGAATTTAAGCTATTTACTTGGGAAACAAGGCTGAAGGGGCAAATTATAGGCGTTGTCAAACAGATGTCTAGTATCTAGATGTCAGCCTCCATAAGAATACTAAAATAAAAGGTTTAATTCCCCCAAATATGGGAAGAACCCCACACTGGGGGGAGAGATTTTTCAGTTTTAGCCTGACTTTGCCACCTGTGTGCTGTAAGATCCAGTTGTGTTATAAATACTTCAACCTCATGGAGCCACTGTCTTCCTATTTATAAAATATAGAGATTGAGCAGATGATCACTGAGGCCATAACCTAAAAAAATGAAGGGGTTAGGTATGATAGTAATTATTGTTTCAACTTATTGAAATCCAAAGAAACCTAAATCTGATTGATTTGAATGCAAGTCTATTGTGATAGATACCTACAAATTTAGCACATAAAATGAATCTAAAGAGTGCTTTGCTTAAAAAAAAAATCTGCTCATCTATACATAAAAATATTTCAAAAATAATAAGGATTAAAAAATCAGGTCAAATATATTATTTGAAATTTGCTTGTCATCCTTAAAACAGGTCCCTATTTTAGCAAGAGTTCTTTTTGTTTTTTATGCTTTGAATGTGTTTTTCTTGATTCAGTGGCAAAGGCTGATGACGGCCTTCCTGCTGAGGGAGGTTTTTCCCAACACCTTTGCCATGTCTGCCCCCAGGGGATTTCAGATAACGAGCAGCACCAAGTTGGCCCTCTAAGTTTGGCCCCCTCTCCCTGCCACAGTACTTAGTAGATTGGATGAAAATGTGTCCACAGAGATTAGATATTCCAGTGACCACAGTGCATTTTTCTGCTCTGAAAGCTATCTCTCGGATCAGCCCTCTACCTCTGGTTTATCGAGAGGAGGAGTGTACAGACAGATAACATCCTTGGGATGTGACCCTGACCTTTGTCAACCTTTGTTAAGGCTTCATCTGAAGTCAGGCCTAATGTTTGTAAACAGGATGTAATTAAGGCTGGGAACTGACAGGGTCTGACATTAAGACAATGCGGAGTTGGCAGGGAATGGTCTGTGAGATGTCAGCTCGCATTGTGTTCTAAGTGCCTTCATAATAATTAGTGTCCTCTGTCTGAAGGAAGTTCACTCAACTTGGATTAATCTGTCACAGCATGGAGGCCATCCTTGGGAGGGCAAGTGTTTCCTCTGATAAACCTTAGAACAAGTGTGAGAAAAAAAAGCAAAGAGGCTCAAAAGAAAACTGTGAAAGTCAAGACTGCTTGGTGACAGGTGCTGCCTGAAAGTTAGAAACAGGAAATAAGGGGGAAAATAAGCTCCCCCCACCCTCTGCATCCCAATCATAAAGTGAATGCAGCAGTTCACAGAGATCAGAATTGCTTACAGTGATTCCAGGCCTGCTCGTCTGGATGCAGTGAGTAGACACAGGAAGATAAGTATTCAGAAAAGCCTGGGCATAAACACATTGTTTGGCTTTTGCCTTTAACTGGCACAGTATGTGTGTTGGGGATTGCTCCCACCCTATAAGAGGATTTGGTTTAACATGTAATTGATCCAAAGAGACTGAATCTGCTTTCTGTTATCAGAAGACATTTGTTGAGCATCTGCTGGTAGTTGGTGTGGTACAAAGTGAGTTGAGAGATGTTGAACCTGTTTTCTTGGCTTTCTAACCCAAGGCAGATGAGCCCGATGCCGACAGACTGCCGCCTGTAGCCCTTTGAGTCTGCTTGGACTCTTCCTGAATCTCAAAAGCAGTCATAGAAAGCAGGGACTCAAAGAGATACTGTACATCAATGTTAATAACAGCATTATTCGCATAGCCAAAAGGTGGAAACAACCTAAATGTCCGTCAACGGATGAATAGGTAAACAAAATGTGATATAAACATACAAATGGAATATTATTTAGCCTTAAAAAGGAAGGAAATTCTGACACATGATACAACATGATGAACCTTGATGTAAGCCAGACACAAACAAAGAAATATTAATACTGTATGATTCCACTTATATGAAGTACCTGGAATAGGCAAATTCACAGAGATGGAAGGTAGAATAGTGGTTCCCAAGGGCTGGCGGAAGGAGGGAGTGGGGAGTTATTGTTCCATGGGTACAGAGTTTCAGTTTGGGATGATGAAAAGTTCTGGAGATGGATAATGGTGATGGTTGTACAACAATGTGAATGTACTTAATGTCACTGAACTGTACACTTAAAAATAGTTAAAGTGCTAAATTTTATCTTACATATATTTTCTCACAATTAAAAACATTTTTAAAAAGTGGTGATGGAAAAATAGACTCTTTTTTTTTTTTTGAGACAGAGTCTCAGTCTTTTGCCCAGGCTAGAGTGAGTGCTGTGGCGTCAGCCTAGCTCCCAGCAACCTCAAACTCCTGGGCTCGAGCAATCCTTCTGCCTTAGCCTCCTGAGTAGTTGGGACTACAGGCATGCGCCACCATGCCCGGCTAATTTTTTCTATATATTTTTTTAGTTGTCCGATTAATTTCTTTCTGTTTTTAGTAGAGACGGGGTCTCGCTCTTGCTCAGGCTGGTCTCAAACTCCTGAGCTCAAACAATCCGCCCACCTTGGCCTCCCAGAGTGCTAGGATTACAGGCGTGAGCCACCGCGCCGGGCCGAAAAATAGACTCTTTAAGCTGGAGCCTTCAGGGCTTCTCTACTTTGATCATTTCATCAGGTGAGCGACAGGATTTAGCCAGGGTCACACCAGGACCTGGTGGTGGAGCCTGCTCCTGACAAATGGGACATTCGCTTTTTAACACTAGGTTCTAGTCTTAGGTAGGGAACCTTTTACTACTCAGCTTTTGGGGAAGGTGAAGCTCCAGGCACATAAATAGCAGGTCTCTTTGGCATTTATCTGAGTGTGGAATTTAGTGACTGTTTCTTGAATGTGTTTGTAATTATTTCACAATTTTTTAAGCCCTCTATTTGCATTAGACTCTTTAGGTCTCTTTCAACTCCATAACTTGATATTTTCATGATTGTATACAGGCAAGATGACTATAGGTTCAAGTTTATTTTGTAACTAGGAATAAGACTGATATCTCTCACTTAAGGCATTGAATTTTCCACTGGGTTCAGTAATTGTTTTAAAAGCTTCCTGATTACCAGTGAGAAATAAAAGAAGCCATATAATACTTCCCAGTTAGAAGAATGACCAGAAAGGAGTATTACATCAAAGAGGCAACAGCTTTGAATATGTACTTTAGGAAAGTACCTATTGTAGGAAAAAATAATTTAAATATTTTTATAGTTGTATGGCCTTCTTAAATCAGAAGGTGGTGCTGCTCATGTGAATAGTTTCTCACCACCACCAGACTTACCTCATTTCACCAGACTTATTTACAAGATTTATAGGCTAGGTAAGGAGAGTCTGGCAAAAAATATGTGTGCGTGCGTACCATTCTTTTACACATTAACATCCTGAGGCAAATTTTTAGGACCTTAAGCATCAGAAGATAATTCTGTCTTCTGTTTTTGCCTTCTCACCTTTCTATTAAAGCAAATCCCCTATCAAATTATTCTTTGTGTCATTCGCCAATTCATCATGTCCCATCCAACACCCATGCCAGATTTTACAGTAAAGTCATTAATGGCATACACTCAGTGACGAAGGGTAGGGGTGGGAGAATACAGGGAATACCGAGGAAATTAATTCTGGGATTGTCTTCTCCAGGCCCTTCTACCATATTTGAAAGTATGCAGAGGACTGAATGGGGAGGGACCCTTTTTTTTGGATTTGAAAATATTTATATACAGTGTTTATATCTTCTTTTTTTTTAAATTTCAGACTATTATGGGGATACAAACGTTTTGGTTACATGATTTGTTTTTCTGCAGTTTGAGTCAAAGTTATATGTGTGCCCATCACCAAGATAGCGCAGATTGTACCCATTAGGTGTGAATTTACCCATCCCCTCTGGGAGGGACCCTTCTTGAAGTAGCATTCATTTATCACCAGCACCCAACATTCCTTAGGATACAACTATAATTGACTGAGCACTTACTCTGTTCCAAATATTATTTCATTTAGATTTTTAAACAGTCCCTTCAAAGAGTTATTTTCTCTTTTAACTGAGATTTGAACTGAGATTTAAAGAGGCTAAATAACTATCTCATGGTTACTCATTAAGAAATGACTAAATTGGGATTTAAACTAAAATTGGTCTCTGCTCCTTCCACAATGGTAGACCATTTATTCTTGGGTATAAATGAAGTGAGGGGAAAAAGAAAACCCTATAGAACTTGAACTTCTCTTTTCCTTCCCTCTTCCTTCTTTCTGAAAGTACACACCTTAATACAGCACAGTTAATTTAGAACTCAATTGATAAATTCCCTAGTAGGAGGGAGGGCTCTAGCATGGAGGAATGGAGGAGGTGCCAGCCTCCAACAGCCTGACGTCAACAGGGTCTTCAAAGAAAAGATAAGGACTAGCAAATTAAGCTCATGAAAGGTTCATTTTTCACTACCTGAATCAAATTACCCGTTTACCTACATGTGTTTGTACCTTGAAGACTTTTGTTAGTCTGAGGAGAAAGAAAAGTTTGCTTTAGTGGCTGGCAAGGGGACAGATCTTTTCCGAGGCACCATTTGAGCTGGAGTGATAAACCATGCTGTACAGGAAGACTAGCGCTAACACCCAATGTGTAGGCTAGATATCTGACCAACAGTTTGTTTCACTGGCATTGTGACTGAGACACATTTTTAATACTATCCAGACAACCCAGGGATACGTGCTTCTCATGATTAGTGAGGAGAGAAGACGTTTCCTCCTTGATGAAGGACTAGACTTAAATGTAGCCTGAGACTCAGACAGTTAAATAGAAGCACATGCGAATTTTAAAAACAGATGCCCTTCCCACTACCATGACTTAGAGGAAGAAGGAGAAGAAAAGGGGAGTGGGCGGCAGGTACACACGCTGCCCAAAGTTAGAGATGTGACCCAAACCAGGACCAAGTAACCCCACTTAACCCAGGGAACCTTCTTAACTAAATGTAGTATTATCCTTCCAGGGAGCATCCTCCTCTCCCACAAGGATAGATGTCATTTTGTGGCTGTTAGACGAAAGAGGAAAAGACAGAGACACATCTTACAGAATTAATTCCGGTGCCCTAAATATTGGCATGTAAATATATAACTCCTGGAAGAAGAAGAAAAAAAAAAAACAAAGCAGAGCATATGAGGCTTTTTAAAGATAGGTAAATCATTTTCTTTTTAAATGAAATTCAGTTTGACTGCATGAAATATGAACAGTAATTAAATGCACAGTCTGTGGGCCTTCCATACTTTAAAGCGCTTTCTTAAAAAAAAAAAAAAAAAAGAGTACTCACCTCAGACAGGCCAATTACCCAAGAATGATGAAGTCAAGAGGAAAGTCGCTAAATTTCTTTACTTGAGTGATCACAACCCCAGCCCATGATTAGTCCCCACGGCACCAGCGGGGATGTGGCGGGGACACTCATATTGGAAGACTTCAAATAGTCATTTCCTTGGTTAAAATAAAATCTGACTGCACTAAATAGACAGTTTTTAATCTCAATTGGACATCTGAAGATTTCTCAAGCTGCTGTTGGCTGCAGCAGAAACAAATTTTTCTGCTTTGTTGATTAAACCAGTGGTCTCCACCATTGCTTATCGGCCTGCAACGAGCTGTTCTTTTTAATTAAAAGTGAGCCACCACGAGAGAGCAATTAACAGCTAGTAATTACTGTGCTCTTCAGAACGGCAACATTTTGCCTTTCATTCCAATTATATAATGGACAAGTGGCTTTTTGATCTTCAAATTAGTGAGCTCTTGTCCTCCTTGTTTGGAGGCAGAATTGGCAGGTTAATGATGGCCTGTGGGGGCACTCTTCCCTCTGACGAATGTGAGGCGAGAACGCCAGGAAAGAGGCAGCGACAGACTGACTTTTAAGAACCACAGTTCCACCTTCATGGTGAAGATGGGGAAAGAGTCCTTGTTTTCAGAAGATTTTGATGATGAGGAAAGACAGGCTTATATGTGGCTTCCAAAAAGCACTGTGCGCTGTTTCTGCTTCCTGTCTTCAACCTATCTTCTAGCATAAGGTGATCTTATTTTAAAATATGGAAAATTGAAAGCTTCAGTTATGCAAGATGGATAAGTTCTGGAGATCTGACAAACAGCCTGGTGACTACAGTTAGCAATGCTGTATTGCGTACTTGAAATTTGTGGAAGGGGTAGATCTTGAGTGTTCTCACCACACACACACCCACCCCCACACCTGCACCTACTCACACACCCACCCCCACACCTGCACCTACACACACATACACACGAGGTTACTATGTTCGGTGATTGGATATGTTAACTAGCTTGATTGTGGTAATCATTTCACTATGTATATGCATATCAAAACATCAAGTTGTGTTCCTTAAATATATACAATTTCTATTTTTCAATTCTACACCAATAAAGCTGAAAAAAACATAGAAAACTGGAATTAGACTATGTGATGCTTTGATATGCCTTTGGTAAGTGCACAGAATATCACATGTTGGCAAAAAATACCTCCTCTAGGATTAGGGAAGGATTTTGACTTTCTTTAAATTTGTTTTAACTATTTTGAGAATTTCAGGGTATCATACACGTTGGATATAATGTAATCTTATTACTAATAGTGTGTAAGGAATAGACTTTGCATTTAGTACCAGACCTGGTATAAACACTGAGGTAGTGAATAGAGGAAGTTGGATTTTTTTGTTTCGTACATGTTTGTTTTCTGTATCCAATCTCTGTTTTTCATGCAACAACATAGAGGGAGCTCTAGTACATTAGAGAATACTCATGGGTCAGTTGCTCCCCACAACTCTACCTTTTGGGGTAGCCTCCTTTTTGGACTAGTAATTAGTTGCCAGTGCAAAAATGCAGATGCAATCAGCCAGCTATACTCCTATATTTTACTTATACAGTCATGCTAAGAGTGTGATAGCTATGGCAATTTTGTGGCCTTAAGTCGCTTTATGGGGGAGAGAGGGATCCTCCTTTAAGCAATATAAATTTGCATCATGAAACCCTTGATTTCTGGATACAAAAAAATCACATCCCACCCTTAAGAGGCAGAGTCAAAAAGCTTCTACCGTGTCATTCACTTGCCGTTGCCATCCTTTGTTAGGATCCCATGAGACTTACGTAGGTAATAGGGCTGGTTGGTGATGGGGCAATTTTATTGATATGGACTGAAACAAATCATGCAATGTGAAAGGAATTTGAGTTTGTGAATGTGGAATCTGGCCTATGATCTCTTTTCAATGACGTTACGTAAAAATAAAATACAGTAGAATTATAGTTAGGTGCACAAAATCGTCATCACCTAAACTTTCAAGGTATTGAAAAAGCCTTTTCAAAATGAGGAATATAGGATTTAAACAGTTGAGTAGGAAAAATAAGTACACTCACACATCTCTGAATTCCATTGGGGAACGTCTTCATTAAGTACCTTACTGATACGAGTCTTGCTAAACTTTAGCATCTTCATGGAGACAGAGCCCCAGCTGAAGGGAGCATAGCCTAACAGCCTCCCTATCTCCCCACCTCCCCCCACCCCCCCAAATAGCAAGTCTGGGCAACCCCTCCATTAGGTTATGCAGTCATTCCATTTTTAAAAAAACAAGCCACATTTTTTGAGAGCTGTCGTCACCTTTTCCATGAGACATCTTGAGCAGAGTGAATGCCTTTTGATCTATTTTCAGAGATAGTTATATGCCTTAGTCTATTGGTAGCTTGTGGGATTCAGTTTTAGGATGGCCAGATGTGAGTAGAGATTCAATATGCAGCTTTAAGTAGAGTTTTACATATTGAAAGAATTGACACTATTATAAGAATGATATTCACCACCATGCCTCATTAGCACCATGGTCTATGTTACAGAGCTACTAGATGTTTTGAAATCATAGCTTATTTTGCCAATACAAATACCATATACTTTTTCCATGAACTAAAGTTTTGGAGCTAGATGGAAAAAAATAGGCTTAGGTATGTCTCTTTTTTCTTAACTGCTAAAAGCCTTAAAGAAACATTCCATATAACAGCTATTTCTATATTCATTATTGAGTTGCGCAGTATTTGGGAAGGATGGGATATTCAGTTTGAGATGTACATCTGTTGAAAGGAAAATTTTGATTGATATAAGTTAAATTTCTTGAAGAGAAATGTAGCAGAGGAACAGCAAAGACATCTAGGGGAGAAACCAAAGGTCTCTTTTGCTTTATAAACCTAAAAAAAAGATTTCCGGATTTCTTTGAAATGCAAGTCTTTTCTGGCTCAAATTGTTGCATTAAGTGGAAGTGAATGTTGTCTTTTCAATTATTGTAGTATTCAGAATTTTTATTTAACATATGTATCCTGTGATTTTCCAAATTCTGTAGATAAATTTAGTTTTTCTGTTATGATTTATGTAGTGCTATTAATGGTTGTGATGGAACCTAATGATACTCCCAACATTGTTTTGTTTAAACCTTTGGGAATTGAAAGAATAAAGATTTTATCCTAACATCTCTCTTTAGTGTTTCAGAGATGGCATATGGTATTTATGGAAAGAATAAGGACTGTAGATTATAGTTTTCTCATTTTTTTCTCTTTTAAAATTTGATTTTCTTTAGAATTTTATAGTTTTGTCATTTTTCAGTTATGTGAACTTGGTCAAGTTACTTACGTCTTGAGTCCCAGTTTCTTCACTTTAAAATGGGATATTGGCACTGACCTGCAAAGCTGTTGTGAGAATTTAATGGCATTACATATGCCAGTGAATTGCCTGGCACATGGTAAGTATTCAGATAATGGTAGCCATTATTGTTGTCAGTGTTCTCAACTCATTTAATTTTGTCCTTTTGCTTTCTTTTATATGATATTTGAATCCCGGAAAGAAGTATTTGAAAAAGTCAGTCAATATTAGGCATCAATAACCTAGTATTTGAAGTACGTAGTACAATGTAAGTTTGTCCTTGTAAAAATCTGAAAATACCAGTGAAGGAAATAGATGGCATTTCTCTAAAAGTTCTATGAATATACTTATGACTATCCAAAATTAGGTTATTCTTCCTTTTTTTTCCTGAAGAGAAATGACTCCTATAATGATGTTAAACGTTAAAGCCATTCTCACCATTGGAAAACCAAGCTACATATTTAAAAAGTGTTATATGATCATCTTTACCTGTGTGCTGAGTAGAAAGAACGCTGGATGAAGAGTCATGAAATCACCACCCTCCTGTTTATTGAACGACCCTGAGAAATTACTTAACTTTCTGCATTTTATGTGTAAAAGGAGTTTCAGGGTTCTTTTGTTGCAATTGACAGAAACTGGCTCTGGCTAACTTAGCCAAAAGAAAATTTATTGGAAGAGAATGGGGAGCACACAGAATTGAAGGAGGGCTGCAAAGCCAGGCTGGGAAATGGGGGAGTAGTCAAGACATCTCCAAAGGGTTGGAGATGTTGGATAGGTCTTGCAGCAGGAAGAATCTGATCTGGATTCCACTGTCAAAATGAAATCTCTAAATATTTTTAGTGTCTTTATTCCTCAGTGTAAGCATCAAATTCACAAGAGGTACTCCATTGATTGGTCTAACTTGGCTAACCTGCCAACTTTTAGGAAATGGACCGTCTTCTGAGTCCAGTTCCTTGTCTATGTCCTGTGAGTAAGAGGTTAATCCTCAAAAGGAAATCAGAACACTGTAGGAAAAGGATGTAGATCCTGGGCTGCAAGAAAACCATAACTACAGTGATGATCATACATAATACTGCTTTTCCCACAATTTGTGAATATTACATTATGTGGCGTATATGGTAATCTAAATAAAGGCTAATGCACTGGCTAGCATTATTGTTATCAGTTAGTCCTCATGGATTTTGGCTAGTATAATCAGTTGATACAGACCTTGAATTTGTAAGAGGCTGACCTAGCAATCACATTATGTAGTTACTTCTGGACAGCATTTTATCCTCAAACATAATTATAAATTAAGAAAAAAATAAAAGCTTGAGTATGGTTTTGGAAATTAACCTTTCTAATTAAAATCTTGAATTCATTCTCTAGTATCAGAGAAACTCTAGTTAACCCAAATAAGAGCCAAAAATAAATGAATTCTTTGTTAGATTTTAAGCAATGAAAGTTGGTAAATGACTAGCCCGGTCATTAAAAATCTTACAAATGGTCTAAGTAAGAATGTTTCATTTTGTTCATAATAAACTTGCTTCTCAAACTAAATATAATAATAGGAATTTGTAGAAATGATACTTAAACTTTTTTGTTACAAAGTGAGTATTGCAGAGGTGGATTAAAAATATCGCATTTAATAAGAGACCTTCCTGTTTTTTGATTGTTTGTTTTTAATTGATGAAGTTAAAAGTATTAAGTAGAACATCATTGTATCTTGATTGTAAAATGTTTTTTAGTAATTTTATTAAAAAGTTCAGTAGTCATTCTTTTTACTCTTTTTTAAAACTCACATGTCTGTTTTCTGGTCTTTAGCTCTAGTGGTATAATAAAAATAAATGAGATACGGGAAATGGGAAGTCTGTTAGTGTTCATTACATTATACAGAGTCATGCAGAATGGAATCTATATGTTAATATACTTGACTCAACCCAGGCATTTATATTCAAATTCTAAGCAAACCCCAGAATTACTCAATCATAGTTGGAAATATGAGAATAATACTTCTGAATAAGTGTTTTCATTGAATCTGCAGGGGTCTGATTGCATAGGTACTTTAATATAGGCCTTAACAAAGAGAGAAGTAAGTTGCATTCCTGAATTCCATGGACAAATGCATTGAGTGTATGAAAATCTGGAAAACGGTCAAATTTAATTTTTTATTTCAATTAAGAATAAATTGATTTTCCTTGGACTATTAGTCTCATTGAGACTTTATTATTTTAACAACTGTTTCAATGTATCGGTGGAAGAGATTAAGTTTATATAACCAGATTTAGCCCTGTTTTTAAAATAAGCAACATGTTGTATAACCTCATATTATACATTTAGATGAATAATTAAGCCTAAAATATCCAATCAATTAGAATTACTTTTGTATTGGAAGAATTACTTAGGATTTTGAAAGCCTTCTTTAAAATTATATAGTTACTTAGTAATTGAATCCTTATAAAATGGATTTATGTGGACAATATTAAAATTTTAAAACATTTGCTTTTGCCTGATGATAAAGCAATACAACAAAAACCAATACAATAAATGTTTTTTTGTACAAACCATTAAAAAGTTTAGAAAAGAAAATATCACCCATAATCATGTTGCTCAGAAACAACTGCCATTATTACTTGGAAGTATTCAAAATTCTAATGTTGAATTTAATTTTTCTCTATATATCTATTTTTAAAATATAATTTGTCTGTTTCTTTAAACATGAACAGGTTTCATCTATATACTTTATTCAAAAGCTGAATAATTAACAAATGATTAGAATTTTTAAAAGGATCGTTGTAAGAAACCCATTCTAGTTAGGGAAGATAAAAGAATACCCATTTGATCACCTAATCCACTGCTATCATGGAATGCCTGGCCAAAACGTCATTAGTGACTTTTGTTGTGTGGTATTTCATCTAGTTTTATTTAACCTTCAGATATATCTTCTAACAGCATCCATTGGTAGGCTTTTATAATCTAATAAGAAGGCTTTTCCTAAAATTTTTACTCAGTTATTTTAAGCCTTTTCATTCATCTACCATTAAATTATTAAATATTATTTTAAAAACCATATGATGTGACTGATTTATATTCAATCAATCAATTAGGTAATGCTGCCTAATTTGGAAATTCCACACTATTTCCATAATTGACTATAAAACAAAGTCTATAGTTTTAACAAGATGTTTTTATCTTTTCTGGAGATAGCCTAGAAAATCATAGGAGAGAGAACCTTAGACAATATTACCAAGCTCTGTGTTTTTTTTCCCACTTTTCTTCTACTGGTTTCCCTTAACACACATTATAATTTTAAATTTTCCTTAAAAAGTCTATTGTTAGTATTGCTGACCTCCTCCCTAGGAAGACAAAGACTTTAATACATTTTAACATCCCTTCAATCTCTTTCATGCTCTGGCCATCAACTCCCATCTCCCTCGTTATTGTGGTCTAGCTTCTTTTTAAGAAATCAATACTTTAGACACATCAGCATGTTTTGCAGGCTTATTTGCTCACCATTGTTGTTTGCATCTCATCTTTTCTTTTTTTTCCTAGTTTGAAGTATATCATTTAGTACTTCTTTCAGAAATAGCTTACGAATAGTTAGCTCTTACAAGTCTGGGAATATCTTTCTTTTCCCCCCTCTCTCTCTCTCTCTTTTTTTTTTTTTTTTTAAGACACTGTCTTGCCCTGTTGCCTGGGCTAGAATTCAGTGGCATCGTCATAGCTCACTACATCCTCAAACTCCTGGGCTCAACCAATCCTCCTGCCTCAGCCTTCCAAGTGGCTGGGACTATAGGCGTATGCCAACCACACCCAGCTAATTTTTTCCCTTTCTTCTTTTAGATACTGGGTCTTGCTCTTGCTCAGGCTAGTCTCCAACATCTGATCTCAAGCAACCCTCCCATCTCAGCCTCCCAAAGTGCTAGGATTACAGGCATGAGCCACCGTGCCCGTCCCCTGCCCTCTCTCTTGAATGATGTTTTGATTGGATATGGAATTCTGGTTTAGCTATTTTGCCTTGTCTTTTAGTAGCTCTGGTTATTGGGGCGAACAACTCTGTCATTCTGATTATTCTCTTTTGTGGGTAATCTGTATTTTTCTCTCTGAAAGCTTCTAAGTCTTTTTTCTTTATTCTTGATCTTTTGAAGTTTCACTACAATATCTCTAGGTTTGGATTTTTATTTTTGGATACTTTTTGTGACTCTTTCAAGGGCCCACATCTATTTTTAATTTTGAAAAACTTTTAGCCATGATCTCTTCAAATATTGTCTCTCCTCTGTTCTCTCCTTCCAGTGTATATACATATACATATAAATATATCGATATATATTTATATGCTAAGATATATATTCTCATATCTCTTCTTTTTATTTCATTTTGCTTATTTCTTTATATTCTGTGAAATATTCAGTTCCATCATTAAGTTCACTAATTTTTTCTTCAGCTCTATCGAGTTTATTCTTTAGCCTATATATTGAATTTTTTTTATTTCATACTTTTCCATTTTAACATTTCCAATTAGTTTTTTTCCATAACTATTGTTCTGTTTTATAGCCCTACTTTTGTTTCATTGATGCTAATTCTCCTTTTCTTCTTTGAGAAATTTAAACATCGTTATTTAAAAGTCCTTTTCAGATTGCTTATTTCTATTTCTATTTCTAATTCTTTGTATGAGTTCTCTCTTCTATTGGGTTTATTGATTATCTTTTACAGTACTGATTATCTTGTATGAACTTATTTTTTAATAGCTCATCTTGCATGGGAATTTTCTTCAATGTATTCCTCCCTGTATGGCAATTCAGCAGTTGCCTCAGTTCCACCAGGTCTTGCGATAGTGTGGATAGAACTATTTTTACCTTCTGTCCTGAGGCTGTCAGTGCAGTTATAACTCTGGCTTTATGCAAGCTACTTGGGTCACGTGTGGGGCATGTTCAGGCCTTTTTCTATATGAGCACTAAAACCCAAAATTTACTGTTCTTTTTAACCAGAGACCCTTTATTATTGCAGATTTCTTTTTCTCTTGTGGTCCACAGAAAACTTTCTTTCTTGCTTTTAAATAGCATTGAACTTTCAAATGTTTTAAAAATAATTATCCATTATCTCTCATTACTTGAACAGGGAGCAATTTGGCATATACTTACACTGCCATTTTGGTCTGTTATCTTCATGGGATTTAAAAATAAGTTTTATTTTGAATAGACATTTTACGCAAAGGTAAGTATTTTTTACCAAGTCTTCTTTATATTAATTTAAGATATGAGGTGTTTAAATTACATTTAAGTGATATGGAAGAAATAATTGAGAACTTTGGTACAAATTATGTATTTCGTCATCCTGGACTTCAAGGCTCCTTGAATAGCGAGAACATTCATAATATCTTAAGGAATAGAAATAAAGGGCATATAAAGTTGAAATCTGAGGGATTTTTTAAAAATCTAGTGAAGAGAAGGTATAAAATAGTAACTTTATTTTTTTCAGCTGATTTATCAAAGTGATTCAAACATTTCAGATGCCACAAACAGAATATATGGGGATGGTTGGCCTGAGAAACAAAAGAAAACACTTCTTCTGGACATTATTCAGTAAATAGCAAGTTAGTTGCTACAACTTACATATGGAACTTTTGTAATGATTCGCTTAACAAACACATTGACCTCATATGAGCTGAACTTTATTTAGACATAATGGGAAGCCATTGGAATGTCTGAAATGTGAAGAGATACAATCAGAATTATGCTTTAGGATGTTTAATTTGGCAAAGGCATGCAGGATAAATTGTAAGAGAAAAAACTGAAGAATTAGAGAGGTAGTTAGTGGACTATTGCAAAAGAAACATTGGCGGTAAATGATAAGGACCTGGACTAGGTGTGGCAATACGAATAGAAAGAACAACATCGAAAGGGAAGATTCAGTAGGACTTGGTTGCCGACAGCATGTGGGAAGTAGGGAGAATAATGTTGCCATGAAAGAAATTGCAAAATCAGACTGCAAGGGATTAAGGAAATAAAGATTCTTCCCATTTTAAAGTGACATGAATTTATAGACTCTTTTCCAGGAGGAAGAGAGGAAGTGAAGAAGAGAGAAATAGAGTAATAGCTTGAATGGATAGAGGACCAAAATCTTTCTTGAGGTTTATGATTGATGGGCTGTGTTTTATGGAATATAATCTATTTTATGGGGGTCCCAAAAAATTTTTCTGTAGTCATCACAATGTATTGTTCATTACTATATGTTTAAAAAATAGAATCAAGAAAATACAGTTCTTTTTCTTCCGATTGCCACATGATTTGAATTTTCCACTAAAGTTCAACCAAAAGTCAGCTTGGGATCTTGGGAGTGAACCAAGACATAGAAATGCTTATGTCCAGCCATGTTCTAGGGAAGGTTTTGTGATGGAGATGGAATCAGATACTGAATGAAAGAATTTGGAGTCATTGCAGGGTTATCTCCAGCCAGAGGGGAAATGGCCAGTCAGGAAGAGCAACTGGCACAAGAAGCCAGAGTAGCGGCTTGCCGATAACCCTTGGGAAGAGCAGCGCTCTCTTTAAGGAAGTAACGGAATCGGCTTCCTGCGAAAACACATTAATTTGACGATTCACTTGATCTCAAATGAGGTATGCGTAATGGTGATCCTTAAAAAAATGAGGAAGTTTTAGAAAATTTGAGGAAATCCCTCTTATAGGTTACAAACACCACAAATGTTTTATAACTAAAGCCTTTAGCCAAGGGATAATAATAATTTCCATATGCACATTGGTTCTAACATGAGAATATATTTCCAAAGACGAGTGTGTTGTCTCTCTTCAAGGGGATCTTTAAGGCTCATAGAGGCAACTAGCTATCCACTGAATTCCAGTGAACTTCTGGTGGACTCTGCAGATCCCTGACATGCTTCTAGTGGTGAGATATTCTGCCATTGGCCATGACAGTGTTTTCTTTGTCTTCTATTTTCCCGATAACAACTGTGCATTATGTCGATTGAGGAGGCTCCTATATCTTATACGCATATCCAAGGGAACAGATTTGTGTGTCCCTGTTTGCTCTCCATGTTCATGACTGATAGTTGGTGCCAACCCCTTTTCTGGTAGGTTGTTATGCTTACAGCCAGGCACTGTTCTGAAGACTTTACATGTGTAGCTCACCAAATCCTCACATCAGTCCTATGATGCAGCTCTGTTATTTTCTCTTCTAAGAGGAGAGGAGAGGAGAGGAGTCCCAGCTTGCTGAAAGTTCCCAGCTTGTAAGTGGCCAGCCATAAATCACCATCACTATGCCATGCTGCCTTCCATAAGTACAACTTGGCTAATGGCTTTGGAACTGAAGAGCTTTTGTGAATGATTGGTTCATAATTTTGGCTGTGAGAGAGGTATCTAAACTACCAATATATTCAGGTTTGGGCCATTTGGCCTCATTTGGAAGGGCCATGAAAAGAGTGAATATTGGAGACACAATGGATATACCCTTTCCATTTCTCACTTCTTTGAAATTAAAAATTTATTTCTACTCAAGAAATAACCATATTTTTGAAAAATGTAGTCTCTTTACTCTATTATGTAAAAGAACCAGCCACAGGTTGGCCCTAAAAAGACATCCCTGTAACATACAGACTCTAATTGTAGCTCAGATATTACAGTGTGGTGTGTTTAGAAATAATTATCAAAGAGTAAAGATTTAAATGAATATCATACTTGTGCTGAAATTTCCCATACAATTGAACTTCTGCTCTTCCGTCCCTCCCCTCCTCCATACAGTCTATTGTGATGAGATTTTACCTTTTCCACCACCCAACCTTATCAAGGCTATAAACCGGTCACATAATTCACAGAAGCTTAAAGATACGTGGAGAACTTGGATAGGGTCCAGGGGAAAGCAATGAAAATGATTAACGGGTTGGAAAACAGCACTGATGAAAAAAGATGAATGGAATCAGGATTACCGGTATCGAGAAGGTTTAGAGGTGACTTAATAACTGTCCTCAACTGTATGAAGGACTATCAAGAAAAGGATGGTGACCAAATGTCTTCCAAATCTATCTCATAGAAGGAGAAAAGTGACTAACTCACAACAGGGAAGATTTAACATGAGTTTCAAACAGGATTCTCTTCTCCATCGTCACTCCTCACTGTTGCCATTTATTGATTCTCTTCCATTCCATGGATTATCCTTATTGATTTTTAATGAGAAGGCTGAAGGTGAATGGCATCATGGGTGGAACAGTTTAATATACAACAAAAAGCTTTCTTCACGTTATAAGGCAGTGCTGCTCATTTGGAAGTTTGGAGTAGTAAGATGAATCAGAATCAACACATGGGGAGCTTTTGCAAAATACAGATGCTCTGGAATCCATCACTATCCTCTATCTTCCCTGGAGGAATAACTGTTTTAAAAGATTGTGCTCTCAATTAATTCATGCAGATAGGTGAAAGCATGAAGATTGCAGTGGTATATAATAAAACTTTGGTGATGAGTGTATTCCATGCAGTGTTTTTGATTTGTTGGCCATTTTAGTCAGCTAATAGCTAATTTATTTCAATGCTTATCCTTGCAAATGTTTTGAAAATATTTTTATTTGTTCCCTGTTTTAATAATATCCTCAGTAGTTAGAACTTGTGGCATTTGGCTTCCTGGGAAGCATTTTTGCAAGGCAGAGTGGCTTGGATCAAGAGTGAGGCAAAGAGTAGGCACGGTATTTGGGCTGCATCATGCCCTTGGAAGCTGGAGAGGAAGAACTGGGCAGTGGAAACTGTCAACTTGTTAATTTTGCCAATAAGCTTACTCTCTGAAAATTTTCCCTCTCAAAAATTCATCATTGAAAATCACAAGAGCAAAATCACTTAAAATTAAATACTTCCTTTGGGTAATAAAAGCTGATATTAGTCTTCTGTTTAAATTATTAAAGTGGAGGAAATAAAACACAAGGCAAGAGAGAAGACAGTGAAATGGTCAGTAGTCACGTTTACATGAGAATGCTGTATAATCATAACAATGATTTTCCCTCAAAAGCTCTTCCTCTTTGATCTCTCTCAAATTTCACACCTACCTTCAAAGATGATTGCTGCATAAATCTGTATTCTTTCCTACTGTTTAAGGCTATTGGTGCTTTGATTAATTTAACCACATGTTACTGTCAGGTTGAACACATTCATCCTCTGTTTCAAAATGTATACTCGTCAATCTCTCTGTGGTTCCTTCCCTTCAGGCCTTATTTCATCACATTTAAGGAGATTCTCCTGTCTGTCTTTATCTTGTTAGGCTTTCAACAGCTTAAGTTGAATCTTCGTTCTTTCATTATTGCTGTCAAGCCTTCTTTACCACGCTCTCTCATTTCTCTATTCATAAAATGTCAGGGCTGCTCTTGTTTCACACAGCATTATATGCAGAGTCAGATATTACTACGGATTAAATTATTTTCCATCTGAGGAACTTGAGTTACCCAGTATATTTATATTTAAAAAGTATGTAAGACAGTGTTCAAAGCAGTGTGGTGTTCATCATCAGATTCTAAGAGAATTGCAAAGTGAAGGAGGCAGCAATGTGGTTTTGTTATTGGTGGTAGCTTCTGCTGCTGAGAAGGGAGAAGCACCATTTAGGTCTTGCAAGAGATTAAAACTTCAATTATTCATTTCAAAGATAAGGAAAATAAAATGACAGTGTTGCACAGATATTTAGAATCAAGGTTTATGAGGCATACTACTAGACTGAATAAACCATAACTTATAATTTAATTGTGAAGTCTGTTTTTGAGCCCCAGTGCCTGGTATCCAGCAAATGCTCAAATATCTTTTTGAATGAATGAATGAAGTTGTATGGTATGGCTGGAGGCAGAGGAAAAAATTACAGAATACAGTGATTTAAATACATATTAGCTTTAGTTTCAGTGCTTCAACAGTAAGATTACACATTGTTCGACTATAGCTTTTCGACTATATTGTTTGACTATTTAAATAAGACAGGTAGGTATGCTTGTTTCTAAATATGGATTAATTTTTGTGAGCATTCCATTTATTATGATTTCTCCACTAGTAGTATTATAGGTGGCATTACATAATAATAATGTTAACGCATATTTAAATAACTATTTAACTTGATAATTTATATAATTTTGTGACTGTGCTTATTAAAGTAGTCATTTCGTATTTCATACTTAGGTTGAAAATACATTGAAGACAGAGATTTTTGTATGTGATTCAGAATAGAAATTCTGTGGATGACAAGTTCTGAGGTTGGCTAAACCTATAGTAATGGCTTTGGACTTGGCGTGGGAGTGAATGGAAAAGTGACCCATTTATTCAACAGGTTGTGCTGTTACACAATCGACTTGACTGATGTTATCATTGAGTTAACAACTAGGCCATATTTAATTTTCACAAAGAACTAATTCCTTCTTACCTCCCAATTTTCCCTCACTCTCACTTGCTATGGAATCCAAGTAGCCTTGGATATCTATTTTTGACATTATGCATTTTCTCTTCCTTTAAAACTCTTCTTCAAAGTCAGTAGGGT
>NW_012139413.1:3132240-3132563 GCF_000956105.1 Propithecus coquereli | reverse complement strand
TTTTTAAGGTTTTTTCTTTTAAAAAAGTTTTGCTTTTTATTCTGTTGACCTTTTTCTAAATTTTTCAATTGGATTCATTCATTGGTTTTCATTTTACTTCACTTCTAATATAAACATTTAAGGCTATAAATTTCCTTTATTATTGGTTTAGCTGCTTTTCACAAGTTTTGATATGTAATGTTATCAATATTATTTAGTTTAAAATATTTTATAATTTCTATCATGATTTCTCTCTCTCTTTTGGTTTTTGTTTTTGAGACAGGGTCTTGCCCTGTTGCCTGGGCTGGAGTGCAGTGGCATCATTATAGCTCACTGCAGCCTTG
>NW_012139413.1:3124643-3130040 GCF_000956105.1 Propithecus coquereli | reverse complement strand
ATTCAATTCTTAGAAAATGTATTATGTCTAAGATAAATTTGCATTTAAAAATATTTTATTGAATATAAAGTGATCAGTTAATATAAACACTAATCAGAAAGTTCTGGCTAATGTCAAGTTTTGAAGAACAAAGACAGATGTTTTTAACCTTGTTTTGATTTAAAAGAGCAACAATAAAGATCAGAAAAGCAATGTTTCAGGAATGTGAAGTTGAAGCCCAGTTAATGGGCAAGCACTCCTGGAATAAAATCAAACAACTTATGTTATCAGTCTCGGTGCTTGCTTTACTATGAATATATCTGAGCTGATACAGTATAAGGATCAATAACTCTTTTGATATGCTTGTCGATTTCTAGTGTTGATGAGCAATTTTTTTTAAGCAGCCTGTCTTTAAATGTTAGTGTGCTTTCATAGGAAATTAAAAATGCCATAATTTCATGTGAAAAATCCAACTATCATTAATATTTACTTCTTTTCCCCATTATTAGCTGAGATGTCTCAATTCCTTAAAATTTTAATGAGTCTGTCCTAAATTTACTGTGAAAAAATATTTGCTCTAAATTTTGTTTGAGTTATTTATATAAGTTAATAGCTATTTGCATTTTAGATCTTGAATGAAAAACTAGAATATATATGATGTCATTAGAATTGGGCATAAACATTTTTTTAAATGGAAGAGAATATTGGAAAGAAATAAATATCTTTTTGCTGAAATCTATGAAAATACACATCAATCAGTTGTGATATTTTAATTTTTTTCTCTCTGATTCTATTACCTCTTTTCCTTCTGTATTTTTTTCATGTCTCTCAATTCTCATCAGTTTTTCTTTGACTCCCTTTTTTAGCTTTATTTCCTTTGTCTTTCCTTTTTCTCTCTTTTTTTCTTTCCACTTTTAAAAATTTCTCCTTCCTTTTTCTCTTCTTCCTCCTATTTTTTCTCATATAAACATTTACATATATTAATATCTAAAACTCACCAGTAGGGGCAAGCAGGAATGAGATTTATATGCAAAGTAAAATGTTGAATTGATATAAAATGAATCATTTTTTATATATTAGACAAATTCAAATATCATAGAATAACAACAGATTCTTTTAAATGCCTCTCTAGATTGCACTTTTATTTCCATTAGATAAATAAAACAATTCAATAGTTTATCATTCCATGTATTTATTTGAGCATAAATTGGTCTGCAGCACTACGTTCTATATGTTAAGTTGTAGTTTGGTCTGCTAGTCAAGTATACCATGAATTAATAATCATCTGATATTGACTTGAGTTGAGGTGAATACCAAGATTTATTGACCTGAGTGGAAAATATGGACCAAAGTGAAACCTCTATCAATATTTATTTACCTTTACAGGGACAATTAATCTTGATACTCATTGAAACAAGAAGTCAATATATGTATTGTTATGTACTTTTAGAGACTTCCATTAGGAATATTGGCAAGTTCCTGGTTCGTGGCCATAGATTTAAAAGGCCTATCAATTTTAAATGTTTTGGATATTGAGAGCTAAAACATGTAGCATATCACAGTGTTATTCACCAGAAATAAAATAATCAAGAGTCTTCTCAGAGGTTAATGCAAATTCCTTTGTTCAATTCAAACTGAGGCTCTTTTAGTAACATGACTTCATCTTTTTAGGAGATGGGTTAAACTCTCCTCTCTCCTATGAGAGAGTTCTGCAGTCTCCTCCCATGGGGAATGACACTGGTGAGTAAAGTCCCCAGTGAATCTTGGTTTCTTCATGAGAACTTTGTAAGCAGCCCATATAGCTGGGGGAAATACAGGCTGTATGTAAGATTTGAACCTCACGTTTCTTAGGTTTTTTTTTTTTTTTTTTTTGGTAAAATGGTGATGGAGGTAATAAAAATTTTATTTCATAGTGATGGAATTAAGGTGAAGCACTTGACATGCATGCATGAAGCATTATGGTTGAATTTCAGGGGGAGATATAGCATATTCCCTTTAGTCTATAGTCTATAAATTCCTGATTCAAAACATTATCTCAAGAATTGTATAATACTTTAAATTTCTCTCCCCACCTCCAAGCAATAACAAAGCAATCAAACAAGCAAAACCTGTCAGCAACTAATGGGAATCACAGCTGAGGAGATCTTTGAGATACGGTATTAGAGTGATGACTTATACTTAGTTAAGAATGAAACCTATTTGCTCTGTATAAATGGAGATGAAAAGCTTACATCTCGCTACATAGCAGTCATTGCAGTAATGTTCATGCTACCTCGACTTAATAGAAGCAAGAGGTTTCTCTATATAGGGACATGTCCAAGAAGTTAGTGAAAGACAATGAGGAGATACACATACATACACACACACACACACACACACACACACACACACACACACACAAATTTCCATTGGAATAATATATTTATCTTCAAATTTTTAGAATAAATTATATTTTCTAGACATTGTGAAAAAATTTTTAAGGCTTTTTGAATGGCTAATCTCAACATTGTCTCAGAATTATTTATAATGCCCAATATAACATAACATGCTAAGACATATAGCTGAAAGTTATGAATTGGCTAATATCCTTGAACAATCAATGTATTAGTAGATTTGTGTTCAGCTTTAAGTTTTCAACTTGTTGTTTTTGTTTGTTTTTTCCTGGGACAAGTTCTTGCTCTGTTTCCCAGGCTAGAGTGCAGTGGCATCATCATAGCTCACTGCAATCTCAAACTCCTGGGCTCAAGCGATCCTCCTGCTTCAGCCTCCTGAGTAGCTGGGAGTACAGGTGTGTGCCACCATGCCTGGCTAATTTTTCTATTTTTCGTAGAGATAGACTCTTGCTGGTGCTCAGGCTGTTCTCAAAGTCCTGGCCTCAAGCAATCTGATCCTCCCACCTCAGCCTCCCAAAGTGCTAGGATTACAGGCACGAATCACCATGTCCAGCCTCAACATGTTGTTTTAATTGACATTTTCTGTCATTTTGGGGTAATGATTTGCTTTTTTTCCCAGGATTGTTATTTATTTTTATAAAGTTTAATTCCTTTTCCTGGTTATAATAGAAATGCATACTCTTTTTTGTTAATTTGTGAAATACAGAAAAGTCTTTTAAGAATTTTTGCCGTGTGTTGTTAATGAGGATAGCAAAACCAAAACACAACAAAAACAACAAAAACCACCAAATAACAAACAGCCCCCCCAAAAGAACTCAAAAATATAATACCAAGAAGGAAACCATCCTTTAATAAGTTGATCATTGACATTTTGCAGACAGTAGCAGCAGAAAACACATACCTATAAATATGCCCCTCAATCTTCCAGAGAGCAGCCTACAGGAAAGCACAGGGTTCTGGGAGGTATCTTAGAAACAGCTTATCTACCTTCATCTTTTTTTTTTTTTTTTTTTGAGAAAGAGTCTCACTCTTTTGCCTGGGCTAGAGTGCCGTGGCGTCAGCCTAGCTCACAGCAACCTCAAACTCCTGGGCTCAAGCAATCTTTCTGCCTCTGCCTCCCAAGTAGCTGGGACTACAGGCATGTGCCACCATGCCCGGCTAATTTTTTTCTATGTATTTTTAGTTGTCTGATTAATTTCTTTCTACTTTTATTAGAGACGGGGTCTTGCTCTTGCTCAGGCTGGTTTCGAACTCCTGAGCTCAAACAATCCACCCGCCTTGGCCTCCCAGAGAGCTAGGATTACAGGCATGAGCCACCGCGCCCGGCCATCTTCTTTTTGAAGAACAAAAATCACCCGCCTCTTTGGTGAACAGGTAGCCTGTCACCAACTGACATAGACAAACGCAGCAGAGGAACACTAAAGGGCCCTGTATTGTGATTGGTGGAAGGAAAAATGGCTGGTGGTGTCTACAAAAGGTCAGCTTACTCATACAAAGCCTGAGAGGCATGGGTGATATGACTGAAGAGCTGAGAAAGAAAGTGGAAAGTGGATAGGGAGGAATGGCAGCAGCAGGGAGAAGTGGTGGGGGCAGAGGGAGCAGAGGATGGGGACTAGACGTGAAGGAGGAAGAGTAGTGAGAGGCCAGTGAGACACCTGCATGCACCTTATATCTGTCCTTTTGAATGTGAAGGACTTCCCTTACTACCAAGAAGCATTCCCGTAGTCCTTGAAGATTTCAGATTGTTGAAGGTAAGCTAGCAGGTAGGGCTCAATAGTTTGGGTTGGAGGTTAGGATGAAGAGTATTTATGGGACAGTTTATAGGACAAAGAAACCATTTCAATTAAATTAAAAAGGGGGGAGGGCTTTGCTTACCTGAGAAAAACATAGCTAAATTTTAATTTTACACATTTCAGTATGTCAGTCTTTGGCAACCTACATAAAACCATCACCATAGTTTTTTCATACCAATAGTTTAAAGTGATAACCCATTTTGACTGGAGGGTAGATCAATGTGAAAAAAAAGGCCATTGTCATTACCGCGGAAAGTACATGGAATTTGGAGTCAGATGGACTAGAATTCAGGCCTCTTGGTAGTTTTCTGATGTTGGACAATTTAGTCAGTCTCTGTATTCTTTGTTAAAACATGGGGAAATTTCTTCAACATTTTTGTGAGGATTACAATAAGAGAATGTATTTACAAAAGCCCAGCCCAGTGCCTGACACAGAGTAGCTGCGTAAGTATGTTAATTGCTTACCCCTGTGTGAGGGGCTTTTGAAGTCCCCATAAGAAAAAGCCATAAAAATTTAGAAGATATTAGGGTGTTATGACTTTTAGTGACTATATCCTCAAATGTGCCTGCTTTCTAAATTTGTTCCCTAAAATCAGGCAGAACTTTCCTTTGAGGTAAGAAAATACCTGAAAATGAGACATTTCATTCACCACCATATATTTACGGCTCAGACATATTGGCCAATATCTGCTTTGCTTGCTTTACGTGCAGTGCTTTCTCTCATTGCGGAGGTGCGTGAAGGTCATGGTCTTTAGGAGAGCCTTCAAGGCTTTGCATGGTCTGGCCCTATCTTTCCAGCTGCACCCTTATCACTCCCCCCCCCCCACCGTCTATACTCCAGCCACACTGGGCTTCGTTCATCCCTCTAATACCCCAGTGCCTTTCCTCCTCTGGGTCTATGTTAGCTCTGCTTGGAATTCTCCTCCTAGACTCCTTCCTTTCCCTCCTGTCTCCTCCCATCTCTGTCTCTCTGCCTGTCTCTCTCTCTCCCACACACACATCTGTATCTGTATTTGACGAATTCCTACTTCTTTCACATCTCACCTTAATTGTTACTTCCTGCCTGAAACCCCAGTTTACCTTAGATCTGTTGGTCAAAAGCTTTCCCAGCAGCCATCCTGATTATCGCAATTGTTGAATAAATGATGCTAGGCACAGAAACAAATTGGTGTCTACATTTTGTAGCATTGCAAGATTGCTGAGTTTCACTGTTCTCAGCACTAGTAACTGTT
>NW_012139413.1:3069643-3119643 GCF_000956105.1 Propithecus coquereli | reverse complement strand
CCAATAGTGTCTGGGTGTCTAAACACGTTGCTTCCTTCATCTAACATATAGGTCAGCACAAAGGTGGTAACTGCTCAATGTTCTCAAAATTGTGCTGGTGAATTTCCAGCTTTAAAATATTTAGGGACAATGGTCTCTTTTTTCTCTTTTTTCAGTGGCCAGGAACCTCATATATCTTTTCTTGTGTTTTTGGCCAGTCTGTGGATTAGAATGAAGACTGGATAGATCAGTAATTTGCAGATGGGGTGGTCATTCTGATCACCAGGGAAGTTTTAAAAATACAAATTCCTGACGCTACTTCTAGACAGTCTTATTTGTAAGTCCTAAGGTAGGAGCCAGGATTCTGTATTTCTGACAGAGCATTCGAGATTATTCTGATTCTCATGCAGGTTGGAACCAGTGCTGTGGACCTCCTTTTTAAAACCAGTAGACTGTTGGATCCTAATGATCACTTCCCTATGTTTCATCCCTAATTTAATGATCTTTGACAGTGGCATGGTATTTGGGTGGTGTCTATATGTATGAATAGCTACCAGGCAGGCACAAAGTAGGGGCCTAGTAAATATTTTGATTGATATACTAGAACTTGTGACGTACTTGTCTTACTACAATAGTAGTTAGTCATTACCAGTGATCTTACCTTCAAAACTTTTTGGTTAAAAAAAAGATTAGGATTCTATATAAATTGAGGAATTTGAAAAAACGAACACTAAGATCTACATTATCATTTTCTTATGTAATGTTATAAGCACCATTGAATCAACTAACCTCTTGAGTGGGGAGAAAAGCCCTCTTATGACCTTTGCACGTGGAGTCATGGCAGGATTTTGTTGTATTTTTTAATTCTAGACAACAGGATCTCTAGTCCAAGTGTACACAGCTAAAGATCCTAAACTGAAGGTTCATGACACCCGGACAACGTAACATGGTTGCTAAAATGAAGGGGGCATAAATACAAGTAAAACACTAAAGTAAGAGGACATGAATGGAATAGTTAGGAAAACTATTAAATGGAGTGAATTGTATAAATGGAAAGTGGGAAATTAAATGGAGAAGAAACTCTCAAATGGAGAGATAATGAAGGGGACACTGAAGTGCTTCGTTTGCCTGTGTGATTATGAAGATGTGACTCTGGGCATGGTGATGAGGAGCCAGAGGAAAGAATAAAGCAGAAATTAGAGGCACACAGAAAAGGAGAGTGGTTAACATACAGGACTTCGACTCTTTAGTGCAGTATTGCAGGGGCTTAGAAATCTAAGAAAGAATAATATTGCTTAGTTGGGATAACACTTTCCCCCTCGTTGAGTTTCTGAGCCCAAAGACCTCATGACTTTTCTGGAAAGTTTCACTTCGTTTTTATCAGTGTTCTCCATTATCTGATTAAATGGTAAACTTGCTTCCATTTAAATACACTTATTGAATGCCTGCTGGGTGTGAGTTGCATGGAATGGGAGTCTAGAATTTAAAGAACCTCTTGTCCTATTTCTGAGGTACACACAGAGAGAAAAGCAGAAACAAAAATAAAGATGAAGAGATTTTAAAAAGACATTGGACATTTAAAGGTTTGCCTTATTGTAATGAAAAAAATAGCCTAGGCTCATCTCTAGCTATTTGAATCCATCTATAAATCTTTAAAATGGGCATTTTTTCACCTAAGTAATTCCCCTGCTGAACAACTATATGTGATATTTAGTTTTCTTTGGTTCCTGGATGATAGATACGCCACATTCCTCATAACTTACACTGTGGCAATAAGACCTTTAGGATTTTAAAGGTATTTCTTCCTTTTTTGACTTACTGGGCTTACACATCAAATACTGTGACTCACGGCACCTCAGAATTTCTCTCTCTCTGGCCAGGAATAGAACAGTCTAATAAATAGCACTTTTCTTCTTCCTGCCTGTCCCCTCCCATTATGCACCTGCACCTTACACCGCTCCCTTCATGGGAGAAGCTGTGACTGCAGAGTTGTGTTATTCTGTGGCAGGAAGGACAGGGTTATTAAAGGAATAAATTCATAGCTGGTCGCCAAGACCTCTGATGATTTGATTGTGGTTTTGCTGTCATCAGGAAGCTGCTTTTTTCATCTCTCCCATAAGACTAAATCCAAATCTTTGGATTCTTGCTAATATTAAAGCAAAGGCTTCCTAGATTTCAGAGTTTAAGTGTGATCTTATAGGATTTCAGGACTTTTATTATTTCTTCCCTTAATCATTTTTTATGGCTATGAATAGATGATGTTGGAAAGCATCTTTTGTGATTTATTATCTTACCTTCTAATTTAAAGAGTTCCTCAATAAGCTAGAATTGTTTCCAACTCCAAGCTTCTGCAAAATAAAATGATTTGGTAAGTGACATAATCATACACACTTTTACATTGTTGGCACATGTGCTTGGGTAATGATAATTTTTTTTTAGTTTAAAGGGGAATTTCTTTTTCCCTAATGCTTTGGGTGCCTTTTGGAGAAGAAGATAATTCAGCAATTTATTTAAGATCTGACTCCTGGCCAGGCGCGGTGGCTCACGCCTGTAATCCTAGCACTCTGGGAGGCTGAGGCGGGCGGATTGTTTGAGTTTAGGAGTTCAAGACCAGCCTGAGCAAGAGCGAGACCCCACCTCTACTAAAATTAGAAGGAAATTAATCGGCCAACTAAAAATATATAGAAAAAATTAGCCGAGCATGGTGGTGCATGCCTGTAGTCCCAGCTACTCGAAAGGCTGAGGCAGAAGGATCACTTGAGCCCAGGAGTTTGAGGTTGCTGTGAGCTAGGCTGACGCCACGGCACTCTAGCCCAGGCAACAGAGTGAGACTCTGTCTCAAAAAAAAAAAAAAAAAAAGATCTGACTCCTGTTGACCTTTAATAGCATATTGGTTTCTTGGGAAGGCTAGCTGCTGGGAGGTTGACCGATATGATGACGCTCCTTAGTTGGTGGTAAATGAGTGCTATGGGCATATTTTGCTTTATGCGACTTGATTGGGTGCCATCTCTCATTGGCATCTGTAAAGCCAGTTAATAGAGAAAGTAAGTTATATTAATCCCTTTTCAGCTGTACAAGAAAAAGAGTCAAAACATAATGAGTAAATTCTTCTAAGTGTGAAAAATTACCCACTTTGTCTATTTCATATTTTGCAAATTCCAAAATTAATGGCTTTTTGGGGAAAAGTGTGTGTATCTCTGTGAACACAGTTTGTAAATGCATGGGAGCATTGCTGGAGAGGAGAAAAGGAGGACTTCTGGGTAGGAGAAGAAAAAGACATTTAAACATTGAAATGTACATTTTTCATACTTTCACATGATTGGTTTTTTGGAAAGAAGATTATTGTTGAGAATAGCTTTTCTAAAAGCAGCTACATTTAGCTGATGCTAAAATAGGGATGATGGAGTAGTGGTTTTGATTTTAGGTCACAGAAAGCTGATTTTGCTGAGCTTTTAGCAATTCTACTTTTGGTTGATAAAATCACACATTAGATTTAGGTTCCTATGCAACTGCTAGAATAATAAGATATTGCAGATAAAGACTTTCTGTTGGACTACTAATAGCCCACCCGATTGTTGATCTGGACTTCTTACACATTTGTATCTTGCTCATACTGTTTGTTCTGCTGCTGCAACTCTCACCACCTTTACCTGGAGAACCCAATTCATTTGTTAAGGATCAGCTCAGTCGCCATCTCCTCTAGGAAAGCCATTCCTGAGGCTCCAGATTGCCTTCCGTGCCCTTCTCTATGATCTGATAGTGCTCTGTGGCTCCTACCCTTACAGAATTTGGCTGGAATTGTAATGACCTGTCCCTCTGTCCGTCTTCCCTATTAGAATGTGAATTCTTCTAGGCAGGGCCTTACTTTGTCCTAGAAGGACTTATAGGACATTCTAACACCCACTACAATGCTCCAAAATGTTTTTTGAGCTCAACCAGGACCATGTTTAAAATGGAATCATTAAGGCCTGAATCCAGATTTCTTGGTGGCAATCTGCTTAGGAGGCATGAAGGTAGATGGAGGGACACTGTTCCCAGGCTGCTTTTGCATGAAGGAAAATCAGAATAGTCATCATTTGACAAATTCCTTGCTTGAAAGGAAGGAATTCCCTGCTTCCATGTGTCAGAAATGGTTACAACAACAACTACCACCATTTCATATTAACAATAATGCTTATAGCATTTGATTGCCTATAAAGTGTTTTCCACATATTTGTTATATCATTTGATCCTAACAATAACATTGGGAAGCAGAGATTCCCTTTTATTCCATTTTGCAAGTGAGAAAACCTATCCTGGAATGGATTCATTCATTCAACAAAATTTTGAGTGTGTACCATGAGCTAAGTCTCGGGGCATGAGAAAGTAAGACAGATATAGTCCTGGACTACATAGAGTTCACATTCTAATGGGAAAGACAGAGCTTTAAAAACTAGTTACAAATTAATTGCTTAGTTACAATCCTGATTGGTGCTATGAAGAATTAAGTGTGTGGTTTGTACGTAAGAGAGAGAACATGGGACCAGCAGACCAGACCTGGTATGAAGAGTTAGAGAAAATGACTTGCATAAGTGATGCCTATGCTGAGATAAAGGGATGAGCAGAAGTTATCTGGTGAAGAAAAAGAGGAACCAGTGCATGAGAAAGAGCTTTGTGCCTTTAGCAGCTAGAAGTAGGAGTGTAGGGAGCCCGGAGGGGAGTAGGAGGAGGTAGAGCAGGTGCTAGGTGGATGCAAAAAAATCCAGGAGCTTTGGTAGTAAGAAGTACATGAAGGCTATTGGGCCTTCACTACAACTTCAAGCAATTCCTTTGAGGGAAAATGACTTCAGATAAAAAGAGGAGAAGAGAGTTGGTCAGAAAAAGCAATCACACAGTCTGAGATAATGCAAAGCATCAAAGATTTTCAGATCTTAGAAGCCCTAACAGATTTAAAGATGTTTATTTACATCCCATGGTGGTTAAAGCTGACCTGAGTTGGGTCATCTCGATTTTCTTCCCTACTGAGTTGCTTTGTGCTATGTTCACTCCAAGTTCTCCCAGGTCCTGTTGTAGCCGGCAGAAAACTGTGAACATTCCCAGCCTCATTTTAACTAAATTAGCTAGACTTACAACCTCAGTGTCAGCGAACAATGAAAGCTTACCACTGAACATATGAAACAAAAATGAAATTAGCCAGCGGTAGCAAACTACAAACAGCTGAGGCATTCAATTGTTAGCCATTTGAAGGATTAACTTCTAAATCATGTAGAGCTCCCTTGGTAGTTTAACTAGTTGGGCACTCAAGGGTATATAAAAACACACTTTAAAGTAGAAATGTATTTCTTCACCTATAAAATAGAGATTTACTGGCAGGTTGTGATATTATTAATACTGGATTTCCTTGCCTTGCCCCATGAACTTAATCATATTTTCTTTTGCTTTCCTCACTTGCAGCCTTGCACTGGGTTTCAAAACAGATACCTTAGAGTCAACTATGTCCCAAGTCAGGTAGGACCATAACTGTCTGGGATGGCCACTGCAGAACCAGCTAAAAATCCCTGCTTATTCTGGAATCCCTGGAATTCTTCTCTTGCCCTGTGCTATTGTGTTGCACACTCCAGATTTACACAGCTCATTGAATATTCAACCAGGCTTAAAGATTTTATTTGATGGTTATTTCAATAATAATTATGGAGGCTGCCAAACTCTCCTTACCCTGTTAAAAAACAAACAAAAAATAAACCTGCCATCATAACAACAATAAAATCACACAAGTAAGATGTTTTCATGATATCTTAAAACTCAGTCTGGTGTTTCTTGATGTATTGGTAGGTCTGTTGAGAACCTACAGCCAAATAAACTCAATTAATGGTCATTACTATCAATTATTTTTATATGTTTTAACAGCATTTGTTAAGAATCCATGAGCTTTTTAAAAAAGAATGTTGGCAACATGTATTTTAATATTTCATTAAAACAAGACCACCAGTTCACCTATATAAGTGTTTATTCAATTGAAAGCTAATTGAATAATTAGGATTGATGAATTTTATACAGAGTTTCCCTTTTTTAAACCGAGGTTGGAAGACAGCTGGTAGGGACCGTTTTTTGACTGTTTCCCATTATCCGAATCTCTCTCTCTATAGCTGTATCTATAATTTCCCCCATCCCCAAATCATTTTCAGGAAACAGCCACACACTGGCATGTCTCTTTTCTTTTTTTATTTAAAGAGGCTGAAGTGAAAGGGGAAAAAAAAAAAGAGTGGAATCACCAAGAAAACCCTAAACAAATAAAGTGCAAACACAGAGTGACAAGCACACTCAGACCCTGGATTGGTTATGGATGAGACGACAAGTATATGATGAAATTAATGACCCTCTGTCAACTTTTTAGATCTCACTTTTAAAGAGAATGGACCAAAAATCAATAGCCCCCAAACCACCAGTACTCCAGTGAACCAGTCTTTCATTTATCTTGCTGTTGGCACTCAGATAGAAATTCAGCCAAGCACAGCACAGAGCCTTCGCTGCGAGTCATCACCACGGGCAATGTTGGAGCACCCAGTTAAGGGTCAAAGGTGTGTACCAAGGCTCCTTTGAGAGGGACCTGCTTCCAAATACCAGTACTGGTGTTCACTTTATTTAGCTGGATGTTCAATTGGCATATGCATATCAAGTGTTTGGGGTTTTGGAGGTTGCCTGTTGGACTGATGGATTCCTAGCCCGGCAGTAGCAATGGATGGCTAGGGATTCTATTCCACTCCCTTTTTATACCATCTTCAAATGTTACATCTCAAGTGTTCAGATGGCAACAACATGCAACTATAGAATTAAAGCAAAGCAGACAAACAAATTTTAAAGATGCAAGTTTGTACAGATATGTGGTTTTATATGATGACTGCATTGTGGTTCTTAAGTAGTGTAGTTTTTGAAGAACCTTTCCTAGAAAAGAGTCACACAAACTGTAAAGATTATATTCAGAATATTACAAGCTGAAGCCCAGAATATCTGTAACTGAGCAAAAGAAGAAAATGTTTGAAATACCAGATAAGTTGTAATTGAGTTTGTAATTTTTATAGGTATTTCTAGAAGTAATCACTTATCTCCGTGATTGAATTTTCTAGAAATAAAATTGGTTGGTATATCATGAGAATTTTCATACAGTGAGAAAGCCACATTAAAATGTGAAAGATAAATTAATCTAAACCAAGTGTTCAATAGCACTGTTAAGAGCTGAGACCAAAGTGAAATGAAACGATGTCATTATGTTAAAATGGATGTCAACACGTACAGAAAAAAATCAGTGTAAAACGAGAGAGATCACATTTTGATGATAATCTAAGACAAGTAAAGTGTTGGCCATTTATCTGACATTGTCCAAATGGAATCTAATCAATGGCTGTCTTTAAGGTTTATATTTTATTTTATTTATATAACGAACACTTACAGAGAGCTTACTATGTGCCACCCACTATTCTGAGCACTGTATACATAATGACCCATTTAATCTTCATAACAATCCTAGGAAATAGATATTATTATTATTATCCAAGTTTTACAAATATGGAACTAAGGTACAAAGAAGTTAAGTAACTTGCCAAAGAGGGCACAGCTAATTAGTAGCAGAGCTGAGATTAGAACCCAGGCAGTCTGGCCCCAGGATTCATGCTTTTAACATTTAAACAAGGTTGTCTCAAGAATGGAAGAATTTAAAACCCAAGAGGGAACTTAAATAAAGTATATATATGTGGATAAAAGGAACTTAAACTGGGAAATTTGTTAGTAATAAGTATTTTATTTTTATTCTGATTCTAATATAATTACTTGTTTTAAGATTTCTGAAAGGAAAAATTCTTTCACATTAAAAAGAAGTGGATCTAGGAAATATTTTCAACATTTTTAATATCAAATATATTTGGCATTGACATTTGGAACCTGACAGTGACAATAAGGCAGAAGAAATCAGTGAGCACTTTTTAAATTTCCTATTTAATGTTTAATTTAATCTTATGAGAAGAAAGAAAACTTGAATATCTTATTTAACATAGACAAAGATTTGATGATTATGGCCATGAACAATGGCGGAGCTGCTCTTTTTCTCACATACCTAAAATGGGATAGCTGTGTACAGAGGAAGTTATTATATATAATAGGTTGACATGGAAGTAAAGATATCTTTTAAGGGATACATATGGCCATAAAGCACAATAGATTTGAATGAATAATACACTAATCTTTCAGTTTCCTGAGGAATTTTTCTCCCGTTCTCCATGTAATGACCTTCTAATTTCATGATTCTAATCTAGTGAGAACTAGAAAAAGCAGATAGAACTAGAGTAAGTAAAAGTAATAATCCATGAATGAGGGCCAAGTTGCTTTCAAATAAGCAGAGTGTATGAGATCTATACTGCGAGACATCCTCATGGATAAAGGATTTTGGACTGTGGTTTGAGATTTTCTTTTGTTTCAAATCCAACAAAGAACATTGCTATTATGAAGACTATTAGAGAGTTGAGCTTTACATTTGAGTGCACATGCCAGGTGCAACTATATATTTATATTCTAAAATTTAATAGAAACTGTTTTGAAATGTTTTCAAAACAATATTTTCCAGTGTCTCAATTATATGTTTTGGGAATGTTAGTATTAATAAAACCCCAAATGTGAATCTTTAACATGCATATATGCAAGAATACTCATAAAAATATTGTCTTATTTGATAGTTGAAATGGCATCATTACCTTGGATGTCCTGGCTCTGACATACATTGTGCTGCTGCTCTCAATTGCTCTAGCTGGCTCGGTGGGCAGGTGGGTCTTCTCCCTTCACCACTCCATGGGTTTCTCTGAGCAAGATTCACTGAAACTTCCCAGATCAAGGAGGGCCCTTTTCTAGTCAAAGGTATAAATCCCTTGCAGAAAAGTAGGCGAATAAAGAAAACATTTTCACATTGCATATTTTAAATTCTTAAAACAAAATTATGTTTAATACAAATATAATTGGCATATGTACTGGTGTCTGACACCATGACAGTAAAGATGCAAATTGCCATTTAAGGGGAAATGGAGGCCATATTATTGGATTCTCCTAACTACTCCCAAATCCAAAGACAATTGAAGCAATTTAAAATTTTAAATGTATAACTTGATATGCAGATATATTTAAGGTTTTACTATCAAAGCAGAACGAGTTATAGAGAATTTCTGATACGGCTAATTCATCTAAATAAAAAATTCAAGTATGTTTGGAGATGAATTTAGAGTTTAAAATATAATCATTTTCTCATTTTGTTTCCACTCATGCTGATTGAAGCTCATCTATCTGGAGGCAGAATCCAGCTCCCTTATTCTTCTTATCCTTTAAGTAGAGATGACACTCACCTACTTAAATATTGCTTAACACTTTTAGCAAAACCAGATGTCAAGCTCCATTTTGTACACTTTTTCAGTTGAAATAACTAATCTAACCATTACAATTAATCTTTAAAACAAACCATCTGAACAACAAACTAAGTATGCCTAGAGAACAGATGGAGTTTTTACGTTTTCACATGAGCATCAAACTAATATCTGTGCAAGATGAATGATGCTATACAGGAATCTCTGCTTAATCCTTCCATTTCCCAGTGGGGTGGTTTCTTTTTTAATGCCCCATGCCTGGGAAAGGGAGTCTATTTCCTTATACTTAAATTGAATTGTAAAATTACATGAGTGTGCTATTTTGTATGCTCATAGATAGATAAATGTGTGCCCACACTGTCCATGAAGTATTTTGAATTGAGCATTTGTCCAAGTGCTTCATTAGCTTAAATGATAACAATGAATTTTTATGCCCATCAACAGGAAAACCTTCTGTCCTATTGAACGGGGCTTTGAAAACCAGTTCTTTATATCTCAGCTTCTAATTTGTTAAATAAAAAAGTCAGTCTGTATGTTTTACATACGAGCATGTTGTTAAATATTTGCATTTTTTAAAATGGATTTCATAATCAAATAATTTAGGCACAAGAAAATTTCGTTTTTAGGACATCTTCAAAATATTTTTTGTTAAATTCTAGAGTATAAAACTATATTTGCATTTGGCATGTATACGAATAGATAAAGACTACTTTTAAAGCATTCATTACAATATTATTTGTTGGATTTGAAAGAAAAAAATCTCAAACCACTATTCAAGACTGTTTCCAGTTGCCTATAAGCATGTTTCTCCAGTGTAATATAGATAAATAAAATTAACAAAGCATAAAAATTTCAGGTCTTTATTTTTTCCCCATCAAACTAAGTAGGAAAATTAACTGATTTGAGTGCTATCGTATGAATTCAAGAAACACATATGGAGCATTTATGTGCCAAGCAATGTAGTATATGCTAAAGATATCATGATTTAAAAGCAACAACCTCCTACTTCCTGCTCTCAGGGAACTCCTAATCTAGAACACTGTTGCCTTCTCTGTCCTTTCCTGCCTGCAGGCAGAGATGGGAAAGACTCTTAAGTAAAGATATCCGGCTATCTGACATTAAGCCCATCATTCAGCATAGGTGCAATTTTCTCAGCAACACCTTAGCATTTGGTGCAAGAATGAAGTTATATCCATATAATGCTTGAAATCTGGCACATTGAACTGTTACCTGTTGATTGAAAGTATGGGCTCTCACTGGTGCTCACTGACCACCTCAACTGCCTAGAGGATTTAGTTGTTGGTAGAATGTGTCTCTAACTGGGTCTTCAGGTTCATGGAAAACCTACTGAGAGGTGTCTGAGATTTGCTCTTTCGAATGCCACCAGGGTTTGATGATTGAGAGCCCAGTTACATGCTCTGATAGTAGCATGAAGAGGGGGAAAAAAAAGTTTCGTAACAAAGATAGAGTAAGAAGGTAGCTCTGCTACAAAAATACCAATCTATCATTTTTGTTGTGACTAAATATAGGGTCAAAAGTTCTGGCATGAAACTAGCTCACTAGGGTTCCTACTGCTCCCATTGGTCTATAAGATCCTTGGAATTAGCTGAAGCCTTTGGTTTCCCATAGGATGCCTTAAATCTAACTTAGCTATAAGGGTTAAAGAGCTACCTTATCAGCTATATGTTCTGTTACCTTTGCACCCACAGGCGCTTGTGATTAATTTATACATCCTCACTTCCAAAAACCTATCTTTTCAAAAATGGAGAGCAATATTTGGTGTTGTTCTAATGGGTTTGTTTGTTTGTTTTTTTGTCGTTTGTTTTTTTTACCACAATGTGTGTGTTGGTCCAGAATTGCTGGAAAACACAGTGCAGTGGGAATCAACAAGCCTGGGTCTTTCACTGTTATTTAGTGGTTAAATGACCTTGGCCAAATCTCTGAAAACTTAAACCTAAATTTTCTTATTTGAAAAATAAAGATTCTGGATAAGCAGTCACAAATTTCTTTGCAGTCCTAAAATTCTAGAATTCTTCGAAACTTAGGCATGGATGTCAGCATCCTCTGGGCAATAACATTAAGCCTTGTGTTTGCTGACATCTTTTTTTGTGTGTGTAAAAATGTCTTTCTAAAAACATCTATTTGAACATCTATCTGCACCATCATTGCTGTCCCAGATGATGAATCAGATAAGACCAAATTTTAAATAATTTAGAAGTTGCTCATTTTATAGTCTTTCAATTAATTTCTATGTTAGATGAAATAGAAAAATAAGGGGATTGGGGTAGGGAAAATAGAGTCTTCAATCCCAGCAGAACTGAGTTGTTGTGTCTAATATCAATATGCCACGTTCTTGGGAGAAGGTCCTTTTGGTACAATTGCTTGTTTGTTCTAGAAAAAACATTAGTTTTCTCCAGGTGCTGGTGTTTAAGACTGCAGGTTTACCAGCTGAGAGGTAACAGGAAGGCAAGGAGGGCACCAAATAAAATATAAGGATTAGGATTATTTTCCAAAAAGGCCCTGGCCAACTGATACCTGAGCTTGCAACATGATCTCCCATATATCTCAGACTTTCCTGTAGGTTATCTGGTTCCCTTCCATGGATGTTTTTGACCCTTTTCTTATTTAATCCCTGTGTTGTACCATGTTTCACTCTCACTCTAATCACTTCCATTTCCCTTTTTAGCTCTGGACAAAACCTGGACCCATGAAGTCTGTAATAGGATGGTCTGGTGGGGGCCCAGTTGGTACTTGCCCAATTTCTTGCAACAAGACTGAATCCACCATCCGTAAGATTTGTTCTGACTCTTTAGGAGGGCAGAAGCCAAGTTTTGACATGTAAATAATAAATGTGTTTCAGATAACATATTCTTGCACTTTTTCCCTAGAATAATTGGAACATTCATGCAAATAGATTTAGTCTTTTTGTAATTTATTTAATAGCCTCTGTTATGAATGACTTGTAAACATGTACATGCCATCTAATCTTTCTGATTCTCAGTTTATAAAAGGGGATGTTGAACTCTATGATCTCCAAGGTCTTTTCCAACTCTAAAATTCTATGACCCGATACTTCTATTGTTTAGACAAAAAATAGGTCTGTTCTGAAATGTTCTGTAAGTTAGGCAGCAGTCCAAGCTGACTTTTTAAGAATTCACATAAGAAAAAAAATATTCTCACATGGAGTTCTATAGGATGAAGAGAGGGCCCATTCACTATTTGTTTGCTCTCTGTGGGAAAGCTATTCTTTTTTTTCCTCTTTGAACAATATAAGGAAACAACTTATCTTTTACAATTTTTGGATTCAGTTCATGGAGGGTGTCAGTATTGTCTAGTGTTCCCAATGGGGACGTGGGAGTCAGAGATCCCAGAACTGGTTCCCAGCTTTTCTGCTCTTTATGTGACCTTGAGAAGCTACAAAACAACTCTCAAGACTCAGTTTATCTGCCGGAGAAATTGGGCCCTTATTTCTTTACCACGGGGAAAACCTGTCCCTAAAATTTTTGGAAGAGGATTACAACATCCTTTTTTAAAAGGAAAATGATCAGCTTTAGGCTTTCAGAGCCTACACAGATACCAGTCTCAGATGCCTCTCTACCACCTAGCATCAGAAGCTTTGGTATGAGTAGCATAGGATATAGCAGCACAGGCCTAATTCAGAAACCATAAGAATTCAGCCAAAATGGAGCTGACCTGAACTGGAGGTGACCCTTAGTCCTGAGAACAGGTTTGCTATGTAAAGTATTAATACAAAAAGTTGCAAGATAAGAAAATGCAGGATTTGGGGCAGTGCAGAAGGTGAGGGGGAAGAGGAAAGAGCAGCCTAAGTAGTTTGTTAGGAGCCTAAACTGTTACCATCTTAATTAAAATGAATCTTAGCTACTGATTAGGTTGAGCAAATTGTCCCACATTACTGCAGATATTTTCAGTTAACTAAAAACAGCCTTCCTATATTATCTGGTCAACTTTTCAGGTAACAATACTTAGTAAAGTATAAAGCAAGTATGAAACTTCATATGATTTTACTGGTTTCTCAAATTAACATGAGCCAGTGCAGTCTTAATATTGCCAGAAACTTGAAATTACCCAGGTGTTCCTAAAAATCTCATGTATTAATAATATTGCCTATAGTTTCATGGTGACACTGCTTGATTCAGAAATAGGCAAGTTGTCAGTTTCAAATCAATCCCTAGCACCTTGCTCTACAAAATACCAGGTCGAGAAAATAATTATGGTTTGAGGCAGAATCACTCAATTATGTTTTATGATCTAACATCGAATCAACTCCTATGAATAAGAGTACCATTTGATCGGGATTACATCAGTAAACATGAAATGAGTGCTTGGATTTCCCAAGCAAATGTGAAAATGGGAAATGCTCTAAACAACCTTCCCAACACAGGTAGAAATAGCCATTTTGGATATGTACTCCTTTGGCTTTTGTGTAAGGGAATCAAGTCATCATTCAGACGTGTTTAAATGCTGCACTTGAGGTGCCTTTTTGCCAGGCGCCGACGTGCTGGAGCTGCACCATGATTCATCATATTAAACTTCATTTGGTAGAAACATTACAAGGGAATGGGTTCTCAGTCTCCCAGGAAGTGCCTCTGCTCTACATTACTTCCCGATCGCCCTGCTCACCACTGCTCCTTTATTTCTTTGTAACCTGCACCCTTAGTCCACTGTGCGGCTACACTTGGACCAGAGGCCCCTATCCTGTGAAAAATTTAGATGGCTATAGCAGTAATCAAAAATACCAATAAAGTGTCACCAGTCCTCGCTGGCGATGTGGGATGGCGGGTGAGCGAGATATAAAAATGAATCATGAGGCAAGACATGATTGCTGCTCAGGCAACCATTTCCAAATGTGAGTGCACCCAGGTTGCATAAATGGTTCAGAATATTCTCCGTTAGGCCAAAAGGCTTGCAGATAACGGTGTCCGCTCATCAGGCTCCAAGTCCCTCTGAGACCCGGGAGGCAGAAGAGTTGTTGCTCCAGTGGCTGAGCCAAAAACATTTACATCCAGGCACTGTTGGACAAGTGGCATCTGCTGACAGGAACTGCTTGGAGTAAAGTTGGTTTTAAAAAATAAGCACTACGGCTCTACGTGTTTAATACAGGACAGCACAGGCCTGTGTGTTTAATACAGGAAGCTTTCTGAGGTGTAAAGAATGGTTAAGTAAATGAGTGGGATACCATTAATCTTGGTTTGTTTCAGCGCTACATGTTTAGCAGTTGAAGGCAAGGGGCAAAAAGAAAAAGACTTGCTCCTAGCTCATAACCTGAGTGTTAAAACTGATGTCCTTCCCATTAGGGCCTGTAAACT
Organism: Propithecus coquereli; assembly: GCF_000956105.1. NCBI lineage: Eukaryota > Metazoa > Chordata > Mammalia > Primates > Indriidae > Propithecus > Propithecus coquereli. Next base: position 3,104,960 of record NW_012139413.1, on the reverse strand, counting down.
CATTAGCACATGGCAATTTATCCTCTTTTATTTCTTCTCAATTATCCTATCATCCATTGTATCTGGATCTGATTACCCTTTCCCAGAGTCAAACATTATCTTGTAAATCATTTGCTTTAAGTCCAAGCCTGCCATTGAGCAGCTTGGGATTTGCTTAGGCAGGTAATAAATCAATTAGCATTAAACTTGTGGTGTCATCTATTTTCTTTCCTCGTGCTTGGAAAAAGGAACACCTGAAAATCTAGCTTAGGTTACATCACATTTCTGTGCATGCTTCTGAACAATACAGAGATATTTGCTCTTATTCCAAGGGGGAAGAAAGGATAAGAGAAAACAAAACAAGAAACCCAAATCCTCAGTGTGTGTCTGGAAGGTTGATGGCATCATAGGTATGTGGCCTTCATATTTCAGAGATGACATTTTTTGCAATAATTGGGAACATCTATTATTCAAACACAGACATCAAAGATTCTGTTTGAGAGGACAGTCTCCTTTTTTTGTCCAAAACACAATTATGGAGCCAAAAAGAAGACTGTGGTTCATTTTTTTCTTCTATTATTCTTTTATGTATATTCTGCTTCTTAGTACACATACAGTTTGGTCTGATATGATCAGACAAGAGGAGCTGAATAGTTTTTAGGTTGTTGTCCTCTCTGTCCCTTTATATTTTAAAGGGTGTCTCGTCTCCCTTTAAGTACTGTACTAATTTACTTAATCATTTTATTTGCATGGCTTGGATTTAGTTCTTAATCCTTTGGCTGAATTTCTGCACAGAGAGCCCAAACAAACAATTGTAGTTCAAAATTAAGCCCTGTGAGTTCCTAGATTAAAAGAAAAAAAACCCTCTTGAATATCTCAACAACCAGTAGCCTCTTATAAGTGGTGCCCCATGTACAGGCTATAAATTAGTGGAGATCCTTGCCCTCCTGGTCAGGGATAAGGTGCCTGGAAGGGACTGTCAGACACGTGGCAGGGCCTCAGCAGGGGAGCTGCTTCTAGCCATGGAGAACAGCAGGGGAGCATGATGAGATTGGAGGGATTGGAGGGCAATTAATAACAACTGGTCCTGGGTCTGGCTACTGAGACAGCAGCCAGCCCAGCACCCTGGATGTACTTTCCTCTCCAACACCCTGCTGATGACCTGCCTCACATCAAGGCCTTCTGCCTGCTTCCAGTGGTTCTTCTGGTTTCATTCCTCAGCTTTTCACACTAGCAAAGCACATCCAGTGAGAAGATGCATGGACTCTTCCTTCTACAGGTCAAGGGCAGAATCCTAGTTTAGCAGTTTGTTTATGACTAATGCTGGTTGAACTTTCAGTGCATAGTGTTATGGTGGGCACAGAGGTCCAGGAGAACCGTGTAGCATGTGGTTCCACCCCTCATGGAGGGGCTGATGGAAAGCACCTCAGGAATGGTACAAAGTCCTTTCCGCAGAGCAGGGAATTTGAATCATGGGATGGGGCTTGTTAAAATGCAGACTGATCCAGGAGGTCTGTGGTAGGCCTAAAATTCTGCATTTGTAATCAGCTCCTGGGTGATATGGATGCTGAAAGTCCATAGCACTTTATATTTTCTTTTCTCATGGCAAGAGTAACTTTTCATAGCCATTTATCCTATGTGGCCATTTACAAATGCATCCTCTGTCTCCTGCTAGGTACCAAGCCCCTTTTGAAAACAGGCCATTACTCACTTGGTGAATATATAATGATTAATTGCCATGATTTGGCAAGTAGCAAACCTGCTTCTACGGCAAATGGGTTTTGTAACATTGATCACTTCCATTGAAATCCCCCAGACCTCTGTTTTGTGCAATGCAAGGGGTTTAGACTAAAATTTGGGTGTTGATTAAAAGCAAGCGCAGGAGCCAGGTGAGAAATGTGAATGAAGGAAAGAGCTTATGTAGGGGTGGATCAGGGAGCATTCAGGAATGGTTACAATGTCTTTAAGGCTCTAGCAGGCTTTTTCTTCCCAGAGTGTGGATCCCGTGTTGCCAGACCATATAAATTTCCAACAAGCTGGAAATCTGATTTTTTAAAATTAATGTAAAATCCTCTCACTTTTAAATATTGACGAGTAAAATAAATTGTTTTTGAAGGAGAAGAAACACACTGACAATGAATTAAAAGACTTTTTCAGGCCAAAGACTGCCCGTGGGCCACCAGTTTGCTGCCCTTAGCCTGGACCAGGCTCAAAGGCTTTCTTCCAGCAAACACATCAGGGCTACATTCGCAAACAGCAGTCACATCGAGCCAAGGAGGGCAATATCCATGATGGACAAACCAGCCCATACCACAATGGTGGCATGGAAGTGGCCAGTGTCTCATAGCTTTGGGCATTCCTGAGTTTCATACAGAGGATCGGGGGAAGAAGCTGTGCATTGAGCACTGTCAGGTTACACGGGCTCCCTCCAGGGTATCTGCCTATCCATGGCTTGTAGTTGGTTTCACACGTTTACTGTTCTGGGAGTTTCCAGGCATGCTTTCGGTTTTTCAGGTGGCCATACTCACCTGTGAAATGCTCAGGAACTGTGAGAGTCATTCTCACAGGCAGACTCTCGGCTTTTAGGGTAATTTAGGGGAGGTGATAACTCATTAGTTACAGAATAATAATCTTTACCTTTTAATTTCTATGATCCCTTTAATAGGAACCACTCATTCAACTGTCAAAGTTTTTCTACTCACTCAAGAGCCATTACCAGCCCTGGTTAGAGACCGCTAAGCTTTTCCCCAGAGATCGCTCAATATAAATGAGGAGATACACGTTATTTTAGCATGGATAGGAATATCCCTAAATTGAAGGGTGCAGTTTCTTTGTATAACTTCATTCGGTTGCAGAAGGTAATTCAAGATCACACAAGAATATTGCAAGAGCTGTATCTTCGGCAGTTGTTGACAATAGATCCATACCTCTCCATTATTTCCTGATGTTCAGTTTTCCTGACTTGAGATCTCTGGAACTAACCTTATAATGACACTTAGCCCATTTAAAATTCTTTTTTTTCCATCCTTCTTTGGTTGTGTAATTGTGCCCTTCACATTGTGAAGATGTGTCATGTCCTGAGTTTTATAACCTGGAAAACCTGTAGTAAGTCAAACTTGCTCAGACATGATGACACCACATAGACATGGCTGGTTGTAAGAAGAGACAAATCGTTTAGTTTAGGCTTAGAGGTGAGATAAAAACGGGTTACTGGCAAGCATTAAATATTTATAAAGCAGCCAGTCTTTCGTACTCATCAGGGAGTGTTTCTGCATGAGCCATGTCAGGCTTTATAATTAGTTATGGGACTTATTATTATTTGAGTTTTTGCCATGCTATTTTCTGCCTATGAAGGACCATTATTTTAAATGTGTAATAAGAAGAAAGAAATATTGTTTGGGAAAGTGGTTGCTTTTCATTTTTTAAATTTTTAAATAATAATTTATGTTACAGATTTAGTCTAGTAGTGACTTTGAATTTTTTAATCAGCACATTTTGAAGGATGATATTACACTAAAATAAATATTTAGTATAAGGTAATAAAGAACTTTAGTGTAAGATAATAAAAATAATCCTAAATTTAGGTATCTTCATCTCTCTTAAAGCTTTTTCATTAGGAATAACAAAATAAAAAATAATAACGCAAATAAAACAAGGCTCTCATTTTCTTCTGGCAAACCACTGTACTTTTGATTAGCAGAAATGGCCTTGTTAATACTTATGACATTTGTATAACAAATATAATTAATAAAGGGCTTCCTTTTCTGAAAGAAAGTTGCTACATTACAACCATAAATTTCTATAAACTCTTGAGGGAGAGGAAAAGAAAAAATCCCTGAAACCTTAATAAAAGTTCCCAGCAAAACCATTAGGGATTTCAATTATGAAGCTGTTCTCGAGACTCTTGTAAAGGTTATTTGTTGAACAATTTCTCTCTAACAATGTATGACAAATTACTCGCTTGGCACTGTAAATGATGCACAAGCCCTTTAATTAGAATATAGCACTCGATATCTTTAAGACCTTCTAACACTTCTTAGACAATATTATTCCTCGTGAGCCTTTCCAAGGAAATGTGGACTTGTTTGCAGAGTTGAAATGGGCGATGGAGTAGGATGGACAGGGACCTCAAGGTGGGTTGGGAATATCCAGAAGCCACACAAAGAAAGGAAGGCTCTGACCTCAACAAGTTTTGATTGCAAAGGCGACTCTGATAACAGAGTTTTTTATTATCCATTGCTTTTAGCCTTATTTACCATCAGCCTCTCTTGCCACAAGCATGCTTTTTAGTTCTGACAGCCCTGAATTATGGCCATTGTGGGATCCTATCTCATTAACTGAAATGGGAGAATAAAACATCAAACAATCATAAAAATAATTTGGCACTGTGAAACCACTTAGGAGCAGCTGTCAAACAGGTTGGAAGATAAACTTCTAAATAAAAAGAATAGAGAGAGCTGCAGTGTCCTGCCATATGCTTCCTCGGCATTATAGACTCCTTAATAATATGAAGTGCCTGTGTTTATGCAGAATAGGCCAGGCACTCCATATATGATATTGATTATGCCTTAACCCCAATTTAGTAAAGACCTACTCCCCCTTTTCCTAATCAGATATTGCAGAAGCAGTTTTCTGAAAGGAAAAAAAAAAGTCCCTAATGCCAAGCCATATTTTATCTGCGAAGGCTGTGGCGGGAGATAGGGCTTTGTCTTGCCTGTCATTGTGGCTTGGAGCCCAGTTTTAGGACAGCAAGGCCCCTCTGGGGCTCTTCTCCAGCAGTTTTCATCCAGCGATTCAAAAACATACATCTTTATCAAGCTGTTGTTGTCAGACAACATTAGATAATTAATAGGCCATTTGTCAGCCTACACAAAACATGTTAAAATCCCAAACACAATCAGGATAAATATAGTTGCTTGCTCTCTGAAGGCTTTTTGTTCTGTCATGCAGCCATTGCAAGCAGATATTTGCTATTAAACGAGACTCATTATTAATCACATCTAATGTTAATTAATTAACCGCCTCTGTGTATTGAGGGCTCTCTGTGACTTTCAATTGTTTTAAGAAGCTAATTGGTAACTTAGCAGTTTACATCTAAGTTACTATTTCTCATTCTGTTCATGTCAGAATTTTAGTCAGTGAAATATATTTATTTGCATTTGAGAAATTTCCCATAAAAAGCCAGCATTTAAGGGTCTGTGTATAACTATGCAAGAAGTGATTAGCAAATGAAAGCCATGGAGAAATTTGTACCTGCCTTTGCTTTTTCTTAGGCCCAGCTTATTAAAAATAATTTCATTTTTAATATTATTTTCAAATCGTATGGAAAAATGGAAGTATTTAAATTTAATTTTCACTAGCTGATGACAATAAAGACGATGCTGGGCTTAGCCAAATGAGGTATGATTCATTTCTTCACTTAACTCGTTCAACAAATATATGGCAAGTATGTGTGGTCAGTTATCGGTCAGTTCTAGGTCCTGTGGGAAACCTGGCCCCTCTGAAGCCAGCACAGAACAGGATGTAGCTGTTTTACACTGTGAGCTACTAGAAAGCAGCGATTTGGCATCCATAACACATGTCTCCTTTGTGTCTAGCACTGTGCTCCCCTACATGGTAGATGCTCAATTTCTATTCCTAGAACTGACCTAATGAATTTAAATACAATGTAAATGTCTTCTAAATTCTGATCCACTTATGAAGGAAGATGAGTGATGTGATTAAAAAGAAATAATCACAGCAACATTGATCTGTCATAGGTTTATATATTAATAGCATATTTCAGTTTATTAATGGCTTTCTTATACATTCACTTTTTAGTTGTTTAAAATGTCACATCATTTCTGTTCTACAAAGCAAGAAAGGTCTGTGTTTCCTAAGCAGGCTCAAGCTTTACCTCTATCACCTGGCCTTTTGAAGAAGGCAGATTTGCTCTGGCAGTCTACCAGGCTGCAGTTGGGCATGTGACAGGAGCAGTGACCACATAGCTTACCAAAGCACCTGATAATATCGATCGGTTTCTGTGGAAAGTTTGATCTATTCAAAGATTTTATTATTCATGACTATTACTTGGGAAGGGCCACATATATACCCATATATCCCTGAGGGATCACATATATACAAAAAGCATTATTAGAGACTTTAGTACTTTGAGAGGAGGAATTATTTGAAAATTTCATCACATAAACAGAGAAGCAGAGGTAAAGGGAAAAAACAGTTCTCCATTTCTGCACTTTAAAATTTTCAGGTAGTGATAGGGCTTTATGCCTCACTGTAAGGCAAGTCATGTCTATTGTAAACATGCCTGCAAGGATAGTTTTTCTCCACGTATATTATGAAAATATTTTTAATGTCTTGTGTTATTCTTATTTGTATGTAATTATTAATCTTTCACTATTTAAGCAATAGATATTTTGTGCCAACTATATTTAACACAGAAATAAAAATCACAGTAATAATCAATGATACCACACACTGAAGACATTGCTCTGAAGTGTAACATAAAAAATACAATTGATAATAACATTGCTCACTGAGACCTAGAATATTTTCCCTCACTGTCAAGAACCCAGTAGAAATATGAGAAAGACTGGGAAATTTGCTATAATTGATGCCATGGATGATATATATGATACCTGGAGATTATATATTTATATATAATGTTAAAAACAAATCATGCATTTCCATTTTTTTATTACCATCTCAACTCTAAGGTCCAAATGAGAGAGAGAGAGAAGCACATTTTCTGTCCAAATACACAAGGCATGAAAAGCTCACACACACAGACACACACATAGGCACAGAACAACTGCAGAGCTTAAATTGTTTTATCCCTGTTGAAGTGCAGTTGTTGAATTATATGTAGGGTGGAGAAGATGACTGGATTGAAAAAATGTCCTTTAGCTAACAAAGATCTAGATTGGAATTTAACTTAAACCAGCCTGAGTGATATTCCAGAGGCTTTTATTGCTGGAAATAGTAGTGAATGGAAAACAGTTACACCGAGTGGAAATATTTTATATCATAGGTTGCCATACTCTAGATTACAATGATATGGATTTTTGCATTCAGTTCTCATTACAAGCTTGTGAAAGATCCTTTTCTTCTCATGCAGAGTCTTGGCTTAATTTGTAATAACAGCTCCGGACTCAGAGCTTTTGTGAAAGTCCCAGCTTTTACTCCTCTAAGGTGAACTCAGTGGTGTGTGTGTGTAAGGAAGTGGGAAGACTGGCCACATTGACTAAAGCCATTATCAGGATCTGTGCGCTTTCCACGCTCTCTCTGAAGTGAAAAATGAAGCCTCCTTCAAGAGAACACAGAGTGACTACTCCAACTGTCTTCTCCGGCCCCTTTTTTTGTCATCATTTTTTTTTCCCGTTTTGTCCTGAAGATGTAAGCTGCTGTTGTCTAGAGGGGGAGGAAAAGGTTTTTCCTAGGGATGTTAATTTCAAGGCTGAGTAGTTTCCAGTCACCAGGCCTTGCTGGAAGTATCGTTCAAGATTTGCCTGGAGGCAGCAGGGGCCCATTTGTCTCACCTGCAAAGGAACATGGCCTTAGAAAAATGGTGAGAACTTTTGGAAGGTTTTTTAATTAGCACCTTAGTGTCTTTGGCTTTAGACTGCTTATTTGTTAATTCTTTTGGTGATTTTCTTCCTGGTGGCATGTGTTTAAAGCATTAAATTGTGAACTTCCCTAATAGTCTTCAAAGGTTTTTATTCCAGTGGTCAAATAGGTTTATGTTAGTGTTTTGAGTGTGACACATAATTTAGAAATAATATTTGTTCTGGCATAGCCTAATAACTATAAAATCAAGATACAAACCAGGAAAAAGTCGTTTAAAGACTGTAATGATATTTTAGTAGGAAATACTCTTTATTCCCTAGACACAGCAAGAAGCTGCTCTTGTCCAAATTATGAGTTGTGAAACCCTGCTTCAGAAATAAAAAAAAGCAAAATTGCTGAAATGTTATTGAGACATAACTTTTCTCCCCAGAGTAAGTTCTTTGTTGTGGAGAAAATAAGGAAAAATAAAGCAGCAGCAATTTTTCTACAATATTCTTACAAAGAAATAAGAAAATTGCAGAGAATAGGCTAGTCAAGTTTACACCTGCTTTGAAAACTCTTTGGTGTCCAGTTTATCTGATACCATTAAGGAAAATAATCATTTCAGTCAATCACAGCTGGTGGTTTCATTTTATTTATTTATTTTTTCTGGTAGCATCTCATCCTATATTTATTTACATGTTGTCTCAGGCACACGTACATGCATGTTGTCGGATAATGAGATATTCAACATGGCTTAACACCCCCCACCCCAAATTATTAAGCTATTTCAAAACAAGAAATAATGCTGAGGGAAAATTTGTATTAGCTTGATTGATTATCTTATTTTAATCCATATTAAAGCTTTAAGTCTCTAGGCGTGGCTCTTTACTTCTAACACCTCATAAATTATAGCTATAATGAAGCAGTCATTTATCCTCAGCTGATGATAAATGGCTTGCCCTAGGAGGAACTAAAGAATAGGCAAGTAGATCATTTTCATATTTGGTGAAAACAATATTAAGTACCCAGACCTCAGTGATTGCCCTAATAAATGAATAATCTGAGGTGAGGGGCTTGGCAGTCAGTGTAAAAAATAACCTGAGCTTTCTCTGTCATTTGTCAGGCTTTGCTATGACAGCATGCATTATGGGTAAATGAGCAATCAGCAAGAACTATGTTATGGCTGGGATGTTTTTGAGAAATTTATCATATGCATTGCTTGGTACCTTAAGACCTTAAGGCTTAATGGCTATAGTGCATGACTGCAAGTGAGCACAGTTCCTATTTACCATGGCATGCTTCATTTGTGCTCCATCTCTCACCTTAAAGAAAGAAAAGACCTTTCCTGAACGAGCTTCATTTGGCTTTCCTTTTAAAACTTTAAAGTCTATATGGATGATGCTCTATCTCTCTGTTGACAGACACTACTCCTAGTAGTTTGGCTGAAAGGAGATTTTGGAGATCTGAACTCAAATAAAATTTCAGAATCAGAAATTTTTCGGTGTATGGGGATGTCGAAGTCTGGATTCCAATGTACCTGGAGCAAAATACATTATGGAAGGTGATCTCCTTATAATATTGTTAAATATTACAATTATACCACCTTATGATACTATTACATATTTAATGGTATTTAAGAGTTAAATGAGTTTTCCATCCTTCTCAACTCACCAAGCAGTTGATCTCTTTCATTTATTACTGAATTGGAAATAACTAAGAGTAGTTGAGATGTGAATGCCTCATTGGAATTATGCAATGTGTTGTGACAATATCTGACTCATTATGGTTTGCTGCCATCTGTAGTAAAAAATGAAACTGGGATCCAAACTCTTCTTTCCAGGCCAGGGATCTTGCATCCACACTCCTGTGAATCTTATTCTGAAATATTTGATCAAGGAGAATGTGGCTTTACCAGTGACCTCTCCTGCCATAATGTTAACAATTTACAGATGACTTTGAAGTTAAGGACACACCAAATTCAAATTCTGACATTACCCCTAGGTGGATAAATTTGTTCATTAAATTACTCTGAGTATCATTTTCCTTCTGTGTAAAATGAGAAAATACTGTCTTGAAGGGTCGCTATGTGGAGTAAATGAGATACTGTATAGAATATGTTTAGCATGTGATAGATGATCTATATGTAAATACTAAGTTAGTTCTATGTCTTCCTAACCCTGGTCAGACAACTGAGAATTCTCAAAGTTTATAATGTAGGTGGCATTTTAATAGATATGGTATCAAGGCCAGTTGCTTGGTATATTAGATCCAGGTGCTAGTGAGACAAATTCAATTAAATAAGAACATTTGTTGAATGTCTAGTATTGGTCAGGTTCCAACGGTGAACTAAAGATCACCTTGCCACTGGTCACCATCATCACTGTAATAACTTCTGATTTCTCCCTTCTTCTACCTCTCATCCACAGAACCTTCCAGTTATTTTTCCAGATTCCAGATTTGATCATGTCATGACTCCTACTTGCTCAGCCATTTAGCATCACAAACAACGGTTTCCATAAATACTTCAGATACCCCTTTTCAGCTTCATATCTTGCCTCTTCTTTTATGCCTATACTCCAGCTATGCAGAGCTACTCACCATCCTTCAATATGTAAGTCACATACATGTTTTTCTTTGCCTAGAATGTATTTCCTTTCACTCACCTGTCTTGGAATGGCAAAATCTTCATTCAAGATATATTTCAAATTCCAACTCTGCCTTCCCCAGCTTTCCAGGGTGAGACGGTTTCTTCCTCTTGGTTGTTTCCTGAGTACTTTGTGTGTAATAGCCCACTTATCATGTCGTGCTGTAACCATCTGTTTGTGTGTTCTATTTCTAACTGTGAGTTCCTGGAGGACATTTACACAATCTATTTTTTTACTTCTAGAAATTAACATCATGCTGGAACATAGTAGGGGCTTTATAAAGATGCTTTATAAAAATGGAATCAATGAGAAAGATACTATTCTGCTTTTCTTTGAACACCTCAAAGTCAGAGTCAAAGAAGTTCTCGGTGGAGGGGATAGTAGACAACAACACACTCCTTGGAATCTTAACCTACAGACCTCCACCCTCCTGCGTTATTCACCTATTCCCTCCCCTAATCAACTAAAATTCATGAAATGCCTGATTTGACTGCCTCCTTCTGGCAACCAAATAAGAGATTGAGTTTTATAGAAGTAACATAGGGGAGGATGGAGGTGGAGCAGGAGAAATCTAGAGCCGGGTTGCAGAGGGCACCAAGAAGACTTAATTCTTCCACCCCGAGGATTGGTAGAAATCTGTGAGGGCTCTACACTGTCACAGGCCAGGAGCTGGGTGGTTCAGGGCAATTTCATCTAGACCTTAGGGGGTGAGAATGCCTTTAATTTAGAATCTTCTGGATTCTCGGTAAAATGAGGGAATTGGATTCCAGTATTTTAAAATGAGAACCTCTTTTATAACATTAAAAAATTCTTAGACGTTTAAGTATTTATTTACTGACAAAATCATACCAAAAAAAGAAACCTACTGGGAATTTACTTTTAATTAATTTTGTGTTTAGTGAACCACAACAGCATGTGCCTGAGTACCTAAAATTTGGTGCATCCCTGAATAAGCCATCCTGATGGGGTTGTGGGCAGTAGTACTGTGTAGTAATTAAGTGCATGGGCTTTTGAATCACCCAGACTTGGATTTAAATCCTGGTTCTGACACCAGCTGTATGATCATGGGCAACTCTCTCAGTCTTAATTTCCTCATTTGCTAAAGGAGATAATAATATCAGCCTCACACTGGGAGGTGGTGTAGGATTTAAGATAATAAAGATAAAGATAAAGCATGACACCCATGACTACTACCCACTTAATAAGTTATCAGGACTGGGGAGGGTGACTTAGCAAGTTTTGTGATGTGGACTCAGAGCAAGGTGTCTCTGTGGAAGAACAGCATTATTTGTGTAGAGCAGGGAGTGTCGGTCCTGAAAGTTTGGTGGAGGGTGTGTTGGGGTCTGTGAAGAGAATGATGTGAAGCATCTGGCAAAGGCTTTAAAGGTATCGTCCTTAATGTATTAATATGAAATGAGAGTCCTCATAGGATTTGAGAGTGAGGGTGACAAGATCAAAATGATGCTTTAGGAAGTGATAAAAGGATTTGAGAGTAGACTGGGTACGAGAGACTGGGGCTAAGGAGAAGTTAAACACATTTCCAAAGTTATCAGCTATCGTACAAAGAAAGAGCCCTGTGATGCATTTGTGGGGAACCTGTAAAAGGGTGAGTTTGGGATGAAAATTTGGAGATTATAAGAAATTCCCTATTCAGTGGGATTTAAGAGAGAGGAGAAGCCAGAGCTAACTCTACAGTGCTGAGAGTCCCCTCCTGCCTTCAGAGGGAACTGAAGCAGTTCTTCAGAGTAGTGAGAACCCCTTCCTCTGCCCCCAGGGAAGGATTGCTGAAAGGAAAGCCCAGACTGATCCCTGATGGGTTTTTCCATGAGCAGAGCAAGCAGCAGACCCAGCCCTGAAGGTGAGGAAATAAAGGTCAGGGGACAGATGCATTTTCTCCCTGGAAGAGTATAGAGAGGAGATAAGCCTGGTCAAACAGGAGGATGAAGAAGTAGATGAAAGTCATTGGATTAGACAAGACAGAAGCTGTCGGCAAAGTCAGGGAAGGGCTTTTAGTGCCATGGTGAGAACAGAAGGCAGGTTTTAGCCTTAAGTGTTTGAGGGCAGACAGAGGAGGTTTTCTGTTTCTATTTGTTTGTTTCCCTGGGAACTACGATTGGTTCCTAAGGTGCGCAAAGATATTGCAATATAAACATGATTATTTAATGTGAACCTATTGCTCAGATTACAATATTCATTTTGGGGAGAGATTGGGGTTATAGTCCACCTCCCTTCTCTTCCTCCCATAGAAACTAGTGTAGTGCCTTGCACACCATAATAGGTACTCAATAAATATTTAATGGCTGAGTGAGTGTAACGAAGGGACCTCATGTGGGGAGCATGAATGGAATCTTTGATGGTGGCTGTTTGGAAGAGAGTCAAGGAGCTTGCTCACAGGGAAGAGATCCCAGTGGAATCTCCATTTGCAATTTATTCTTTTCTGCAGGACACCAAGAAATTTCAAAGGAGATTGGGAGGAGAGACATTCCATTTCTGGTAGATACTGTCACATATTATGAATAGACGACATAATCTTCATAAACTTATTATGAATAGTTGTCTTTGACACTATGGTGGAAGGAATCCTCTTTCAAGGGGTTCACTCATTTAAATTCAGCAGGTAGTTACTGAGCACCTACTGAATGCAAGGCTCTGGCCTAGATTCTGTGGAAGTGTTGAAATGAATATAGACCTCTGTTCAAATAACTGCAATACAAAGCAGTATATTGGGACCATAAAGATACTACTCCATTTGAGCAATTCTGTTTTCAGGGCCATAAACTGTAAATGGAAAAAAAAAAAAAAACTGTTTAAACCTTATTGATGGTGTTTTTTCTAAGGTTGTGGAGCACCTTGAGTGCAGAAATAGAAGACAGATGACCAAAAGTGGCATCTACATGCATCTTTGATAGCGTCACTTTTAGAAAACTCTCGTTATTTATTCGTTTTGACTATTTAATGCTTTGGTTTCTTTCTTCTTTCACTAAATGTCAGTGGTCATTGTCACTACAATCTCCTTAATATATGATTCCTCAACATGAGACATCTGAAGCTTCCTTTCCTGGCATGGAAGAAATTAAATTAGTAGCCTCAATTGGGGTGCTTACTTGCCTACTCACTATGGATTTTTATATCTTGTTACTAGCTATCTTTTATATCCTTTGTGCTTACTAGAAAACAAAAACAGAAGATTATACTGATTCATACTTTAAGGCCATATGGAAGTTATTCTTAAGAAGTGTAACAGAGCTGAAAAATCTTAAAAGCATCTTTTATTCCTGATATCCCCATCTACCAAAAACCTTATTATATTTGATATAATTTCAGACATATCCATTGTAACAATTTAGGTAAAATATTTATACATGGAAATAATACCATGGTGTTATCTGCATAATAAAATATGTCAAATTTGCTAAGGATACATCAATGAACACTTCTGTTTCCTATAGGTCTTTCTATTTTTTGATAGAGACAGAATTTTTGGGTTTGGTAAAATGGATGTATTCTTACTAGCACATGTCAGTGAACGTGATAACAGGCTTGTGCTGTTTCAGAGTTTTAAAAATAGGGGTGAATTAAAATATTTTATTTACCACACACACTCAAAGTATTGCTCAGTGATAGATTTTATTATTATTGTATAACTTTTCATTTGTTACAAACTCTTTGTCATACAGCATAGAAATGTGAATATATTGGTCACGTTCCTTCAGAGATGAAGGTTCTGTCCAAGGCATGGTTGCCTTGAGTTTTTCCCATGGAGCCGAGGGTTCCACGTGTCCACTCTCATTGCCAGGCTCAGCCGTCACGTCTGTAGGCTTGGGAATGGCTGCATGTGTGTCTACTCAGGCTGCCCAGAGCAATCTCCAGTATGATTAGACTCATTGCCATCTGTATTCCTCTCATCAGGGCAGTTTCTGCTCCTCTAGTTTATTTGAACTGTTTGGGAAATTACTTATGCACCTAAGGCATAGTCAGATTCATAAATAGGAGGGTAGGCTGGCCTCTGTACCTTTAATGAGATGAAATTTTCTCAATGATCCTGGCATTTAGTCCTTGGTAGACCACCCAGCATGAATTTCTCTCCATATCCAGAGGTGATTACTTCACCCTTAGGTCTGGGGAGAGTTATCTAAACTGGCAGAAAGAAGAGAGTAGATGTGTTTAATTTCTTATCTCCCCCTCCCAACACCACTAATCTGAAGGGGGAAACAAAGGTATTATTTCCTTCGGAAGCTTTGGAGGGCATGTGGTTCATCCCTGAAAAGATGAGCAACAGTAACAGGTTCCTTTATAAGTGTAAGAATTGTACCTTGACATAAAATAATCCAAATATTGACAATGAACTCAACAGTAAACTGTTTGGAGTGTCATCTCCCCTACCCTCTCCTCTCACCCCCATGCCCACCTTTCTGATACCTCAGAGGCCTGCAGGCTTCCATCTTCCTTCAGTCCCTTGCTCATTCACTTTCCCTTGCCTGGAATGTTTTTCTTCATCTCCACTTGGCAAATCATACTCCTCTTTCAAGCCTTCCTCCATGAAAGCTTCCTTGCCCCCAGCACGGGCAGGCTCCACATCCCCCCTATTATGATTCACTATCCATGAAACCACTTAGCATTGCAGCAAGGAGGCTTCCCAGTGGGACTGTGAGCTGTGTAAGGCCAAGCATTATTTTCTTCATTATTATTCCTTTATTATGTAATACTTGATATTCATACATCAAAAAGAATATATGCAACATATGTACAAATAATGGAGTATGAAAATAAAATGAACACCTATGAACTCACTACCTAACTTAAGAAATGGAACACAACCAAATTACTGTATCTCCCCATGTGCATTTTCCCCATCTCATTCCCCTACCTTACCCTAGAGATAATCACTCTTCTAAACTTTCCTTTTATCATTCCTCTACTTAAAAGATGGTTTTATTGCTTACCTATGTATTACCAAACAAAGTATTGTTTGACTTTGCTCATTTTTGAGTTTAAAAAAGTATCTTCTGGGGCTTGCTTGTTTTCATGCAGGATTTTGTTTCTAAGATTCATTCATATTTCTATTTTCAGTGTTGTATAATATTTCATTCTCTGACTATACCACAGTTTGTTTATTTTCTTTAGGATGGACCTTCGGGTTTGCATTTTTTTCATATAAGCAATGTAGGTGAGAACAATCTCAAACATGTCTTCCAATGTGAATATACAAGAGTTTCTCTAAAGTGTCTGTTTGGGAGTGGGATTGCTATGTCAGGGATCTAGCACAAGATAATACAATAACATTGTCTTAAAGTAATTATGGCAGTTTATATACACATCAGCAATGTGCAAGAGCTTCTTCATTCTTTACATATTTACACCACTTGGTATTATTTTATTTGCCAATCTAGGAGGTAGAAAATACTATCACATTTAGCTATAATGTGTATCTTCTTCATAGCTAAAGGGATTGAGTTTCTTTTCATATGTTTATGAGCCTTTTGTGTTTCCTATTTAGTGAAATCCTGTTTATGTCTATGGCCTATCTTTGTATTGGTTTTTTGTTTAGTCTTACTTATTTTAGAAGTTCTTTTTATATTCTGGATACTAACACCTAGTTAATTATACATTTTTATAATATCTTTTCCCAGTTCGTAGCTTGTCTTTCTTTCCTTTTCTTATGGTATCTTTAAATGAACAGAACATCTTATTTTAACAGAGTCTGTTTTATCAGTCTTTGCTTTTATGGCTAGTAATTTATATGTCTTGTTTAGAATCCTTTTTTTTATGTTTTAAGTTCTTCCCCCAGTGCCCAACCTAGATTCCTAATCATAGTAAGATTTTGGTTGAAAAAAATGAATTGGCAAATATTATGGACAGATGATTAATTTAAAAAATTATTTCATTTGCCATATACATGTGTTTTTAAATTACTGGATCAAACTCTGCATAATGGAACAAGAAAACTGGATAGTACCTGAAACATTCCTTTATGTGCTGGTTGTGGCCAACACTATGGTGGGCCAGTAGCCCATTCATATCCCCTCACCATTTCTGTGCATGCCAGCGTGACTTCCAGATGCTTTGCCTGAGCCTGCCTGGCGTAAGCATGGGGCAGGTCAGAAGTGTGAGGAATGACATCCCCTGGGATCAGCTCTCAACAAATGACTGATGGGAATTGGTGGATAAAACCCCCAGATCCCTCACCTCAGCCGAGCTGATCTACGCTGTTTCTCAGAGTTCCCCAGTGCTAACTCGATTGATAGCAAGCCCTTTGTTGACTGCTGGCCCTTCCCTGTCTCGCTTTCTACTCCCTGATCCATATTTCCTGGGACCACCTCTGAAATAAACTACTTGCTCTCACATGCTTGTCTCAGAGTCTGCTGGTGCAATTAAAAATGTTTGAATGTCAATTTTTGACTTAGGAACTTAAATAGTTGTGATTTAAAACTTTTTAAAATTATCTTTAAAAAAAGACCCAAAACTATTCTTACTGTTATCTCATAATTGGGCAGCTATTACTGGGTGAAGTGTAGAGGGAGAAGGTGTATGGTTTAGGGATTAAGTGTGTGGGCTCTGGAGCTAGACTATCTGGATTTGAATCATGGCTTTTTAATCAATTATTAATTTTTGTAACATCACTACCTCAGTTTCCTTACCTGTAAAATGGAGATAATAGTAATATCTACCTCATGGGCTATTGTGAAGATTAAATGATTTAATGTAAGCAAAGTGCTAAAACTAGTTTTGGTAAATGCTCAATATATGACAGAAATTCGTTGTGTCCTGTACCTTCCTGGACCCATTGAATAAATATCACACCCTTTGATACATTTTAGGAGAATGAGATTGTTATGCATTTCTTGTCACTCAATATATGACATTGCAATGAGGCTCTGCTGAAATTTTAGGAAGTCTGGTCTAACCATTCACAAATAATTTTTCAATTGTTTTTAGGAAAAAGTTCTAATCTCATGAGTGTTGAACTCTACTCTGAGATTATAATAGATCCCCATTTAGTGCCTGGGAGAAGGAAGAATGCCAAATGAAAACAGATTTGTCTGTAAATCTACACTTTTCGTTTTCCTTTAATTCAAGAATACCTTTATTCTTACTTGCTGGGGGTTGCAGACAGACAAGAGGGAAGTATATAAAGAAGGGTTTTGTCCCCAAGAATAACATTCCAGAAAGTTTGATTCTGTTTAATGTAATTTAAATCTTTGTGGTTATCAACGAAAGTGTCTCCATGGGCATTGTGTTGACTGCTCGTTAATATTCTATCAGATGTGATGTGAGTTTTCTAAACTTTTCTTTTCCTGTGACTAATAATTGCAAAAAAGTTAATATTTGGATGTTTCCCATACCTTTAACAGTATGACTTCCTGTATAGAAACTAGGCTTTGTCAGAGACCCAATTTAGTAGATTGATTCTACTTTCCTTGCATTTGAAAGTATTTGGGACATAGCTTAGTTTGATAGCAAGTGAGCTGGATTTGCAGCCAGAAGATCTGGCATTGTCTACCCCTTAATTAGATTTGTGACAGTAGGGAATGTTACTTTAATATTATAAGCTTTGGTTTCCTCATCTGGGAGATGGGGAAAATAATGAAATCTAGTTTACAGAGTTGTGTAAATGGTAAAGTGAAATATAAAACTGTAATTGGTTCTTAAGGAGATTTTATTTTCCTCATGGGACTTTTAAATTATTATAAAATACTTTTACTATAGCAAAATAACTATATAATTTTTTTCTTTATCTTCTCTATGATTCTAGAAAGAAAATTATCCTTAAAAATATACTTTCTAATGAATAACAATCTTATATAATTCAAATTCAAGTATTTTCAGTTGAATTGATTTGGGCTCTTTAGTCAAAACATAAAATGAAAGTTTAGTGAGAATAAAGAATTTCTGAAAATTCTTAATATTCCTAATCCACAATATTTGTTTTTCAATGTTATTTATTTATCCAGTTCACACAATAACACATAGTTATCGGGCCCCAATTAGTGCTAGCATTAGGCACTGAAAAGTGGTTGAAAGAGAGAATATTTGTGTGTGATTTGGTATCAATATCCAAAGAGAAAACTGTAAGTTCAGCAATACTTTTTGCTAATCCAAATCACATCAAAGAAACTGACATGTAGAAAATTCACTTAGCCAGAATATCCTTTTTTTCATCATAAAGGCAGAACCAATTGCAAAATATGAGCACAATGCAATATTTCTTCCTCAGCTATGTAAACAAAGACATGCATACAAATAAGGGGATATGGATCTTCTTACCATATTCAGGAATAGCCAGTTGTAGTCTGTCTTATGTCAACATATTGCAAAAGATAATTGAAATTCCAGCAAGTGCCTATGTTATTAACAGTGGAGTTGATGCCATTATAATCTTGTAAACATCCAGACAAATACAGCCAGATATATTGAAGGATGATTAAGTGTTGTAACCTACTGTAGTGCTTAATAATGTTACCGTTTTAGTCCATTATTGGAATATTGTATCTGCTTGAATTAATGTTTATAATAGTGCTTTATGGCTATTGTCTGCTTGTTTTCGTCCTGATTTATGTGGGTAGGAGACTGAATGCACTTTATGTTGAATTTTTTCAAGAAATGCAGTTCAGCAGAAGCACAAGTCCTGAATAAACTTTGAATTGAGAAATTAAAGATACAAAAGACAATGGTTTTGGCTCCAATTGTCTATAGCAAGAAAATATGTATTTTAAAAGGAAACATGGGTTCACAAGAAGATAAATAGACACATAATCCAGAGGCCAGTTGCTGGCAGAATTTCTTAGTTTGATGTGACTCTCTCTTTGACAGTTCTCCTAAGGTAGGTTATTTTGGAGAAAACATATGTTTCCATTTTCTCTCCCTCTGCTTCCCCTTGAGTCCCCAGGCTCCACTAGGGTCACAGAAACATTAAGGCTTTTGTCACTGTGATTAATAGCTCTTAAGATCATCTTTAATTCACTCACTAATGACTGAGGGTCTTTCTGCTCTCCAAGTAATCGGGTGATGTATGAGCCGATAGTACACCTTGTGGCAGAGGTGAAAATCATTCAGGCAATGCAAATATTGTCACGGGAACAAATGTTTTCCCTGTTAATAAAAATTAATGAATTCTACCCAAGAGCTAGTTAAGGAAGCTGTGGTGAAGGAGATCCAAACACAAATAACTTCTTACTGTTAAGAATCACTTATGTATCACTCATATATCCAGAAAAGATATAGAAAAAGACCATCATTGCTGCATATTCCCACATTTCCATATGAGATGAACAATGACAAACCTATATAATTATAGAAACATAATATGTTGCTTCTAAATTAATTTTTTTCAGGTTCTTGGATGTATTTAAAATCATGAACTTTGGCATCTTACTCATTTTAACCTCGGTTAAAACTGCAGGCTTCTGTACTGGACTAGTCTAATGAATACATTCCTCTCTTCATAGCCTAGTTAAGACCAAGAATTATAGTGGTCAGGGTTTATAACTATAAAATGATGTAATGAAGTTTAAATTTGAAAAACTCCTTGTAACACATCATAAAAGATTGATGAAACACACTGGAGATTCATAGTGGTTCAAATAATTTTGAGAGGAAAAACAAGAAAAACACGTTTGTTAACTCTATTGTTATATTTTTGAATTCTTTAAAAATAAAAACATCTCCTCTCTTAAAAATTTGCCTCGCATGATTAACGCTTTTTCCATAATACAGCTACCTGAACCCCCAGTTCATTTTGTAAGATAATAAATGTACAATGTTGTGGGTAAGTGTGCCTGCTCTTTATGTATAGAAACTTGCTATAGAGCTAAATCTCTTGTCTTTTTGTTTCATTTTGATAGTCCATGATTCTTTCTTCTAATGACCAAAATCCATTGTCTCAGTGGAATAAATATTTCTGAAATAGCTCCCAGTGCTTTCCCTATCATTTACATCTTAGAACAAGAAAACAGTAAACTTTTAAAAGACATTATTTTACCTCTCCACAGTGCTTATCTACAAAGGAACATATTACTGAGGGGGGAAAAAGCTCGACTTGTTACTATTATTTCTGGTAGGCACCCAAGGAGAGTAGCTAATTTGTTCTTCATCAATGCCAAGGACAAATTAAAACAAAAAAACCTAACTGAATTATGCATTTATATTGCTTGCTTCTAAAGTGTGCTTATTTTTTGCAGAATGTTCAAATAAAAATATCAAATATTTGACTGGATATTTTGCACATATCTCGGAATCTATTTTTGCAATTTTTAAATTAACCGAATTTAAAAATTATTAAAGGACACATGATAACCTAAATAACTAGATTTTAAAAATATTAAAGGAAACATAAACTTAATTATCAGTTAAGTTTTGACACTGGAGAATAGATATAATTAAAGAGGGTATTCTTGCCACTCCCCATTATTAGGAATAAACCCATTTTTTCCCCCAAATGAATTCAGATAATATAATAGCTCTCCTATGTTCAACTTGGAAGTAGGATTTTTCTCTAGCTTGGTGCTTCCTTAAATGTGGTCCTTGGATCTCCTACGTTTCAATCTCTTAGAAGGTCTCACTCTATAGTCACAGTAAACCTCCGGGGACAGGTACTGTGTATCTGTATTTTTAGCAAGCACCCTAGATGATTCTTACACAAAGGTTAAAAACTACTGCTCTCAATGTTATTTGAAGAAATTTCATTGTGACAACATTGGTTGTAATATATAGACTAGTTTTTTTCCATTCACATAAAATGAATTTTCCACAGTTGGGTTTCACTGTTTCTATAAACTTTTATATCTTACCCTGATTCCAGAAGAAAAATGTTGAGTTTACACAGCTTCAGTACATACCTGGTTGGTAAAGGGTTTGGGCAAGTGCAGACAGCAAGGAAATCAAATATGAGCTTTTTGCCCAGAGAAATTCTAATCACATAGTAAACAGTTAGAATTTACACGGGTCTTTATTTAATTAAGCCTGAGAACCACTATTTAGTTGCAGCTGGAGCAGAATCTTGGCACAGAATAGAACAATCTAGTTTAGCCTTTAACCTTTCCCCTTTTAACTGTGCTTATAAGAATGTATGTTTCTTTAAAAAGGTGCTGCATATCTTTAAGCATTGTTTGTAGTCTTTGATACAAGGGTCACCTCACTGTGCACACATTTTAAAGTTCAATAGTAAGGAAAATGGATGAAATAGATATGTAACCTAACAGGACGTTTTATGATCTACAAGGTTGAAATAATTTATCCTCATGATGAACTTTCATATTTTAAAGTTTTCTGTAATTTTTAATGAAGGGTGTGTGTGTGTGTGTGTGTGTGTGTGTGTGTGTGACTTTGATATCTGCTTTACTGTTTCAAAAGATCTTCTCCTCTTCCCAAACTTCCTTGTTGTTGAGTATTCTTAAGTAACTTTTTGAGATCAGCTAAGGCTAAATAAAGTAATAAAAAGAAAGGAATGACAGTGGTACTATCACCTTTCTTCATGCCAAAGTAGCAGAATTAAACAGGACCCATGCTAGGTCTTCAACTGTAGGCCACCTGGCCTACATTCAGCTTGTGGACATATACATAGTTTGGCTAACACAATGTGTAAAAAAAAAATTGGAAAACCTCTCCCCCAAAATCCAAATTTGTGACTTCTCTTGAAGTATTGGATTACCTGGCCACATCAGACCAATTTTCTACATGGCAGTAATCAGCCACAGCTGAACAGCAGCTTCCTCCTTGAGACTCAGAGTGGCCTCTTTAGTCCCCCTCAGTCTGCACCATCTCCTGTTGCCTCGCACCTTATTTGCCTGGCATGCTTGACCCCACACCCATTTCTGTATTTCAGCACCAATCTATGCTAATGAACAGAGAACCCCAAATAGGATAATCTGAAAATCTCAAAACCATGTAGATTTGGCTTTACGATGTTATGGCAGACCAGTCTAGCTAATTGCATTTACCTTGGCAAGTAACTGAAATTAGTCTGTGCAACTTTGAGTCTAATAATCAGGTGAGTAAATTAGGAAATCTGTTTGGGAGTTACAAATTAGGGAAGTTAACTTGAGCTTGAAGTTTGAAATATGGGCATTTTTGTTTTTTGCATGCAGTACCATTTGATTGGCAACAGATAGAGAGGACTTTATTTCTTCTGTGTGAATCTTAAGAGTCCTGCAATTCTGGAACACAGTGGTTTTGATAATGTTCTACTAGCAACAGTAAGCCAGTGGGCAGTGCCAACTTCAGAAAACAGTTATCAGGACATCTATGCAAGGTATTGCAGCCACTTACTACCCACAGGAAGTTCCCAGCCTCTCTGCCACAAGTCTGAATTTCCAAGGCTGACAGGTCCCTGCTACTCCCTTCCTACCCCTCCCACTTGAAGAAAGGCCACAAGTTCAGATTCCCCCGCCATCTAATGACTTTGGGTTTGCCTAACTCTGCTGTAAGTTCTTTGGTGTAGTCCAACTTCGCTTCTTTCAGAGGACAAATCTTATCTTTTTATTAGCAAATAGCATGGCTTAGATATGTCTTTATAGGACATTCACTGGAACATAATTTAATATGACTCATTTCCCCTTATGTATAAAGACAGTGACTAAAACAGAGAAGAAGAAAACCAAGACGAAAAATGTTATTAGAAACTTGCACTTGAAAATGTGTAAAATTCTACTGGAGCTGAGGGATTTATTTAGAATGACTTGGCATTCTTTGTTTGGATGTCTAAATAGGCCTTGTGATACCATTTTGGCCTCACTTTGAACCTAGTGTAATAAAGAAGGAAATGAAAGCAAAGGTAAACTTAAAGTATTGTTTTACTCTAAATGCTTTCAGTAAAGGGTCTTGTTATCTAATGATTGGTACTAGATGGCTGGTATAAATCGTACAGTCTGTTCTTTGCACTCATGGCTAACGGAGGCAAAGGCAAAGGAAATCAATTGGAACTAGCAGGTAACAAATGACCAGTCTTAGGCAAACATAGCAGGTTGGGAAAATAGATTTGTGGATATAGATTACTAGGAAACAGTGAGTGAGGCCTTTTTCTCCTGATGCAAAATCCAGTGCAATTATACCAAGTAACTAGACAATTATGAAAGACAGGACTGTTTCATCTGTTACCACTAAGGGCCTAGAGCTTGAGAACTACTAGTTTTTCAAGGGACTACAAAAAATATATGACACTTGAAAAAAACTACTGGCTTCAAAATATGAATGAAAATGGTAAAATCAAAATTAATAAATGTTTATCAATAGTACTATGTTAGCCAGTCACTACAATTCTAATCATCTAGAGTTGTGTTTGAAATATATTAAATATTAGATGTGGGTACATTTTCATATTTGATGTAACATAGGATGCAGCTTCCAAAATTAAGTAGCTAGGATAGGCAAAAAAGTCTTAAAATGGCCCTGATGAAGGATTGTGTTTTATAGCCATATAACATTTTCTGCCAGAGGCCATCCAGAATATTGGAAATGAGGATTTATTGAAAAACAAATTACCTTTAGCTAGTTCTATGAATGGGATGGACTTACTGTTTAAAGTAGGATCTTACTGGGTTGGGCATGAATGAACTTTCTAAATTTCTCCCAACTCATGCCATTCTTAATCATGTTTCAAAGTTTATTTTTTTCTTTTATAGTTAAGTGCCCTTCTGAAATCTCCAAAATGCAAGTCAAGCTATATCTTTGGACTTTGAGCTGCAGTAGAGACAGTGGGATTTTTTACAACATAGAGACAACCTGATTGTGCATCTTTGCCATTCCTATTGCTTTGTTTTTAAGGAATTTTTATGCACAATGTCTTATTTGAGCTTAACAGCAATCCACTGATGTAGACAAGTGTAGGTATCGTGGACCCCATTTGGCCAGTAATGACATGGAGACTAAAAGGTATTAGTGACACAGTGTAAGTTATGCAACTATTAAGTGTGGAAGGGCCTAGAATTCAAATCTTCTAATGTTGAACCCATTGAACCTGCTACTACATCTAGCTGCTGGACATGTCTGAGTTAGGATATTTCTAGAGCTTCATTTTCTAGATGTTTTCTCCTTGCAGATTTTACATATTATCTGACAGAAAACATGTTTATCCATCCAGGCAACATTCATACAACAAATATTTGTTGAATATGTGCCATTTGTCAGATACCATACTCGCCTCTGGGCTTGTAATGAATAATAAGATAGATATATTCCTTCATTTTGGAGTTTACCATTTGAGGTTGCATACACTACTTAGATTGAATCTGAGTTGGTGTGATCTATCATTTATGATGCAAAATTATTTTGATTTAAAAAAGTGAATCTCCTCGACACTACCCCTAAGATAGACACACACACACACACACACACACACACACACACACACACACACACACGATGGTTTGATACAAAGCTTGATTGAATTGTCCAGTGATTTGAGGGTCTTATAGCTGTAATAACAGGTAAAGCTTATACACAGTCCATCTGATCAAGTATTTTGAATTCTCATTCTGACTGTTATCAAAGTCATTTTCAGCAGAGGGGTTTCAGAGTCATAGAATTTTACACTCACAAGAGACTTCAGAGTTGACTTCAGTCTCTAATTTTACAGATTGTGATCCCTTTTGGAGGTTCTTAGCTGAAATTAATTATACTCTGCTGGTTGTTCCTTTGACTCTTTGGTTATGCCACATGCTTTCATTTTGGGCTTTGTTTCATAGTATTCATGTATCTGGCTCCTTCTCTAGACTATGAGCTTCTTGAGATTGGGGGTCTCTCTTTGTTTTCCTTGCACCTTCCCTTTATCTTCATTCCCTCCCGGTGCTGAGCATAGAGAATTCTAGGAGTGGCAGGGTGACAACCCAGACCAGGGCTTTGGCCTTGGATTCCAATGCCCTTTTACCTTTTACCTCTCATTGCTTTTGTTTGTTTGGTCTGAAAAAGTAGATAAAAGCCTTTAGAGCTTTGTTTGTAAGAAATAATTTGAGAAAAAAATATTCTGCAAGTAGGAAAAATGCATAATATAGCTACTACTACCACTTCATCAGCACATTCTTCTCCAATAAATTTTAAGATTTGTGTATTAGTTTGCTAGGGCTGCGTTAACAAAATGCCACAGAATGAGTGGCTTTAACAATAGAGATTTATGTTGTCATGGTTCTGGAGCCAGAAGTTCAAGATCAAGATTTCAGCAGGGTTGGTTTCTTCTGTGGCTACTCTCCTTGGCTTGCAGATGGCCGCCTTCTTGCTGTGTCTTCACGTGGTCTTTCCTCTGTGCACGTGCTTTGACTATGTTCTAACCTCCTCTTCTTATAAGGACACCAGTCATACTGGATTAGGGCTTACCTTAGTGACTGCATTTTGACTTAATAAGTACCTTAAAGACTATCTTCAAATACAGTCACATTCTGAGGTACTGAGGGTTAGGACTTCAATGTGTGAATTTTGGGGAGACACAATTCAGCTGGTAACAATTTGACTCACCTCTTCATTGATTGCTTTCTGTCTTTAATCGCCACTTCCTGTTACCTTTCAAACACATATATTTTGCCTTGAAAAGGAGTCACAATGATAGAAAATACAGTAATAATCCCCAAACTGCTCTCTGTGATGAGATGCTTTTTATTAATATTTTAACAAATATTCTCTCTCTAGCTGTTTTACCTTCTGTACAAGACATTGCTACAAATAACTTAGAACAAGGTCTAATTCACATCTGAATCGAGATTTCTATTAGCTTACCCAAGTCAAGTTCACTACAATCCTTTGGTCAGCACAAGTTTGTCTTCCTTTTAATTTCCAAATTGACAAGATAAGGCTCTATTATTGTTTATAATCAGAAAGGACAGTGAATTTCTTTTGAATAGCTGAAGGGATTTCCTTTCATTTTAGACTAAGAATTAATTTGTGTGAAAATGTATATCTAGAGTATACATGAAACCTCTTGCTTTGACATAATTAGCTACCCAGACTCCCCTTAACAAAATGCAAATCTTTTACCTCAACAAAATACTAGGCTATTATGTTACATTAAGAGCTAAAAAGAATAGCACCTGATAAAGAAAACAGAGACTGATATAGCTCTGTGACTTTGAATGATAATATATACAACTTAAACATCATAATTTTTATTGAAAAAGAGAAGCAGAAAAACTTAAAAGTTTATGTATTAGCATTTCTGTGATGTCTGAGGAAAAGTGAATACTGACAAAAAATTAAAAAGTTAGAAGAGGCTCATAAAAAGGGGTTCATACCTTGAGAAGCTCTCTGTTGTATATACTGCTTATTATTGAAAAAATGTGGTTTAGTAGAAAAAATATAGGCTCTGACTATAGTTGTCTCTGGTTCTCAATGTCCTCATCTGTAAATTGGGGGTTGATTAATTTCTACTTAATAGGGTCATGAAGGCTTAATTTATATACATACAGTATCTGGCACATAATAGGCATTCATTAAATGGGGGTCTGTTCCTCCTGCATTTTCCACTGGCCTTATGTAACTACCCGGACAGTTATATGACATCAGCATTTTATGATTTCACATTGGGAAGGATTCTCAAGACTCTATTGCATAATCTTCTCTGTTCCATGTGCAGCTCAATTAATCTCATATTAGCTATAATTACTCTTCTAGCCCTTTTACTTCAGTAATTACTAAATTTGTGACTGCTATAAACTGATTCTCATATATTTCATGCTATTAGTGCAGAAAACTATTCATCGACTTCAAATCAGATGGGTTTCAAAAGGTGAAAAACACTTTTCAGGTTGACTGAACTAGGAAGGATGGAGAGTGAACATTAATTTGCCACCATGTTTGGAAACTTCAGGCATCCGCTGTGAACACAGTGATGCCGTTTACCAATCTCCCAGTGACTTGCCTGAGCTTCAGAGCTTCCTCTTCCCTGTTGGGTGTCCACCATCTGGAAGTTATGCTGCAAGTTTTAGGTTGGGCTGTGCCTCAAGACATTAAATGACTTCCACACCTAACTAGGTTCCCAGGGTCTCCCCAGGGAGCATGCACTTACCTGGCAGAATTATTGGAAAAATGCTGATGACTTCTTTCTTATAAGGTTATTAAAATTTTTTAGCTGAAGTTTTCACATGGCCTTTTAGAAAAAAATCTGTGTTATAATGGATGGAGCAACCTCAGTCAAAAATATATTTTTGTGGTAGCAGAACCATTTTGAGGGATTTTTACTAAGTAATGGCTACTATTTTAAATGGAAAAGTATTTCTGCAGTATTGATTGTAGAACATTGTTAAAATACAAAGAAGTAGCAAAGGAAAATATCATGCATAAGTTTACCTTCAGAAATAACCACTTTCAACGTTACAGGTGTGCATCTTTTCATCTTCCCCCCCACCCCCGTATAGATCTTATATAACCAAAAGGCCATCACTCTACTATGCTATCTGTTTTGAAAACTTGCTTTATTTTTTCGCTCACTATGTTGCAAACATTGTCTCATATTGTAGAATACTATTCTTTTTCAACATATGGCTGCATTAAATTCCATTGTGTTTATTTTCCCAAAGCGTCTGTTGCTGGACAGAATAACATTGCTAAAATTTTTCATTATTATAAATTATGCTGTAACACTCAGACACAGTACAGGAAAGTGGTTAAGAGTGTGGGCTTTTAAATATACTGTATCCCTTACTGTTTGACCAAGCAATTTACCTTTTCTAAACCTACCTTTCCTCAGCTGTAAATTGAATATAGTGGTAGGACCTAGCTCATAGGGCTGCTCTAAGACATTGGATATAAAGTCTTAGGATAGTGCCTGATTCATCATAAATGCTCAACGCATATTATATATGGTTGTTTCTTTATTAGATACACTTTCTTGTACAATCTTATTTCTAGAAATGGAATTTTGGAATTAAAGGTCAGAATCTTTTTAAAATTTTTGATTCATATAACAACTACGGGCCATATCTGGACAGAATTTGAGAGACTACCTACATGTTAAATAGAGATCATGTGTATGGGTAACTTGAGTTTGTTAATTATACCTGTTTTCTAGTGGAAAATGCATGGAAATGCACATTTCTTTTCTCTTAATTGATGTCATTCTGGTGCCATTGAAGTCGTCTGTGTAGAACATAAAAATTTGAAAGTGCTGCAAGGTCCTCTGAGACAGGAAAATTAGATTTTTATTCTGTGAGCTTATAAATTTTCATTGATTCCAACTGGTTAACTGAGGCACATGCAAGTGGGGAGTTTCTACAAATGAACACTAAATTTTAATTTTCATCTTTTCCCTCTATTTAGCTTGGGACATCTGGGTCTGGCTTTTCTTATTGTAGTTAAGCTGAATATATGGTATTTGGTGTTTCTGTAGTATATACAGAGCCTTTCCTTCAACTGAATCTGAAACTCTTCCAAAGTCAGAAGGAGAAAAAAAAAAAAACCAACCCTGAAAGAAATCACTTGTTTGACTGTAATAATCTACAGAAACTGGTTAAAGCATTAAACAAAAATTAAATGAATCAGATAGTTAGAACTAGTATGTCAGGAAAATAGAACATGAAATGCCTCTGGAATCTGTAGGATATTTTCTGGTACAAGGGGGTTTCTGAGTCATGGTTCATTTACAATGTCTGTTTCCTCACTCAGGGAAGGGTTTCTAATAGATTCAGGGAGACTCTAAGCTTTGCAAATGTCTTGCTCAAATAAAGGAAGCTCTGTGAGAGAAGAGATTTGTTCTGTTTGTGGAGAAAACTTGCCAGTCATGTTTCACATTGTGTACTCTTCAGAAGAACAACCATCTTCTTTCACACCGTGGTGAAGATGGAGGTTTGTACAATAATGTCTTCAAGGTCTCTGATCAGAGAGGCCATGAGCCGTGACTATTTTAGACTAACTGGAGATTGACCTCCAACATGTTCCGGAAGCTGTGGTAGACCTAGAGAAATGTACCACTAGTTGGATCAGAAAGGCTTTGAAAGCTGTCTTGAAGTTTTACTACCATAAAATCAGATGGGGGTTTAGCCGTGCCACTGAAAGGATGCTATTTTCAGCTTTTAAATCAGAGCATCATGGTCTTTGCATGGTAGGAATTTGATGAAACCTCAGCAGTCTTGAAGATGCTTGTCTTAGTTTTCAAGGTCAAACTAAGAAATTGAGCTCTTGAGCCAGCCTACAGGAGGTGGTCTTTCAGAACAGTGACTTTTTCTTCATTTCAATTGGAATAACTACAGGGGTGTTGAGAAGATGATGAAATATCATAGGCTTAATGGAAGCTTTAAGCATTTGACTATAAATTCTGGCAGAGGGAGAAAGCTACATTTTTTGGCTTGTTGCATCTTAGACTAAATCTCTGGGACCATTGGAAACAGAGTAAATATCATCTGACTATGTCAGGGCACATCTGTCTTCTACTTTTATCCCAGCTTGGTTTTGGTTCAAGATTAAATATTACCTCTTTGGTAATTAATGATAGTTTAATTCTTAAAAATAATGAGGATCCCATGTCAGAAAAGAAGTATTGAAAACTTAGGAGGCAGCTTAACGGAGCTTAGGAGAACTAAGTCTTTGTCTTTGCTTGGATGATACTAATGAGCACAGACAAGCTCTGAGTCTCCTCTGGACCTCAGCTTCCTCATCTGAAACATGATGGAGTGTATTTGGTGATTCCATCATGTGCCCTACTAATAAGACTTCTTATTAGGAACCATGCTCAAACATTCTCACTAATGCCAAAGATGTTTACAAAGAATTCCCATCCAATGATAAATATGTATGGTTAGTTTTGATAATTTTTCTTTATAGTTTCATCATCTTCTTCCAAAACAGGGAGAGATTTCCTATTCACTGCTGTTAAATGTCTGCAAGGGATCCTATACAGTTTCCCCTTTACAGGTGATCAGAAATTTGTAGTTGAGAAAAGTATGGTTACAAGCTCATGGAAACATAAAATGTTTCAACAAAAAGGAACTTTAGGAAAATCCTTCCTTCTTGGAAATCCAAAGAAGTTAATTGACTTATGGAAGGTGACTTTTTCTATTTTCCTTTTCCTATTGCTACCTTCATGTGTGAAGTCTTCCTTTAAGAAAGTTCTGCCTTTTATGAATCAATGACACTGCAATGATTCATAGTGTCTAGATTTGTGGTGAGTCCTGCTACTTTCAGAATCTCAGGGCCCACCCACATCTACTGAGTCAGAACTTGCATTTTAACAAGAACTCAGGTGGTTTCTATGCACATTACAGTTTGAGAAGCACTGTTAGAACATTTAGACCATAGACTTATGACCCTAATTTAGTCATTTCTTCTGTTTATCAGAATACACTTTTGAAAATAATAATTATAATAGTTACAATTTATTGTGTACTTTCTTTGAACTGTGCTACACCTCTTATTTTCAAATCCTACAGGACTGCTGATATTTTGTTTTACATGTAAAAATATAAAGATTCAGAAAGGTAAAGTAACTTGGCCAAGATTGCATTCATGTGAGGGACAGAGGTTGGATTTAAAGGGAGTATTTTATGACTGTAAAGTCCATATAGTTTTCACTGGGTTGTACGTATGGTTCAGGTTTTATTTAATATACACTTATGTATTAGAGGACCTGAGTAGGTGAATCTCTGCCAAAAGGACAAATTTAATTTTTAAAGCTGATGATTTTTTTGGAAATTTTAGTGTTGTAGGCCTTAATTCTTTTCCATTCAAATGGATGTGATCTAAAACGATAGGCAAAAGCTTTTGGGTTCTAGGTCAAGAAAAAAGAAAGCACCAAATCTGAAATTTTTGTATTTGTGAAAAGAAAATTTACTCTTTCTCTGTAGTTTGCTTTATTTTGAGAATAATACTGTGTTTCTGATGTAAACTTGGTTGCATTATTTATATGTTTTCATATTTGCTACTCAGCGTGGACTTGGATTAGATTAAGCACCATTAAGGAATGTAAATGATCATGTTGTTCATTTTCTGTTATCAGAAGACATCAGTTTTCTCCTCGTTATTACACTAATTTCTGTTAAGTTCTAACTTCACATGCATAGCAACTCAGGCAACAAGTGAAGTAACAAAGGGATGTGAATAAAGTCTCAGCTATCATGTTGACTTTCAAACATATAATTGGGAGTATTTATCAGTACAAATGAGCCTTCTACTGGTAACTGGGGAAAAAAACATCTATCTTTTAAAAAAGGGAACCAATATAAAGAGCAAAGTAAAACTTAGCATTTTTATTTGTTTTTATTTGTTTGTTTACGAGGTATAAATTGTCTTCCTATTCAGATTGTTCTGGTTTTTCCCAAAAAGTTAATTCCCTAGTTCTTTATTGTGTGCTTATTCTTCTTAAGAGGCCCAGATTCTTGTTTGGATTATTGCAGATAGTCTGTGTTTGAGACAAGAGAAGTTTTATCATACTCACCTACTTATTGCTCAGGCTCCCATCTCTTACCTGCTAGAGGAGTTGCTAACTTAGAAACACCTGAGAATTTCTCAGTCTGAGCAGTGACATCTTCTAGCCTTAATACAGAGAAGAACTGTAAACACAAAGAAGAAAGGAATCAAGATTAAAAGCAAACAAACAAACATGCTGTAAGTGATGGGTTTGCTGGCCAGAGCAAAGGAGTATTCTCGCTGGCTAGCCTAGGCTATGAGAATGGGGCAGTGCAACTAGGGTAGCAGGAAGAAGGGAAAGATCAAAGGAAAGCAAGAAGGAAGACAGTGTTAAGAAGCAGAGGAGCAAACATGGCACCACATAAACCAAGTCTGAGAGATTTGACAGGAATTGGACCGATTGCCGATGGGCCACTGACCAGTTGACAGAAGAGATTGGTGATGGACCTTGGGGAGAGAAAGAAATGTCATTCAGAACAGCACAGCGATCTGGAACTACTCCTTGCATGGCAAACAACTCCCACATTCCTTACAGTGTCCTGGAGCAGCTATGTTCTAGTATGGTACAATTGTGCTCACAAAAATGAGTAGAGAAGAAGATAGTACATTTTAAGACGTTTAATAGTCAAAGCCATTCAAACTTAATGGCTTAGCCTTCAAAAAACTAGAAACCTTACCCTGCTTCCTGGTTGTGACAGATAATAGAACTCTTCTCTTTAGAACATGTCTTGCCTCTCAGTGAGTACTCTGAACCTCATTCCAGTGGGACTGGAGTTTGTCATGATTGTAGTGACTTCATAGGAGTTGTAGTTACAAGAAAAATACTGTATACTGCCATCATTGCCAAATCTGCCTACTACATTATTCTATGGAATGTTAAGATCCTTTACAAGAGATGAAAACATACTCTCCATAAAACTGTGTTCAACAGAACATTTAAAAAGTTACTCATTTTAGTTATCTTCAAGATTCATTTATACACACCTGTTTTATTTCCAACTGCATGTTCTTTTCCAGTTAAAGCATCTTCCTGTAACATCTTAGTGACCATCCTTTGTTAAAATGTTGTATTCTTAAGAAACACGTGTGTGGTTTGTAAGGTTGAAAATTCTTCATTTTTGAGAGAAATTGGAACTGAAAATTGAGTCATGAGGCAAGCCTATTCCTTGAAAATGATTCATAGTTCAACCAAAAAAGTGGGGCTTTCTTCCCCCTTTTCACTACCTATAATTGCTTCCTTGGAGGAAACTGCCATGCCCTAGTTTTGTGGGCCAGCTTCCCATGAGGAAATGTGTTTGCTATTTGCTTTATTGCTCAGATAGGAAGAAGCCACTGTTACAGTTTTTTCTGTTTCCTTATTTTCAACATTTTCTCCATCTGAATTTGAATTTCAGATCCATGGGTTCTTGGAACTGAAAGGAACCTCAGAGAACACCCAGCCCTACTTACCATGGGAGTTTAAAGCTGTGGCCATGGTGGGTTTGATGCAGGGGTTGGAGCCAGAACTCGGGTCCCTTGCTTCCCAGGCCAGAGAGCTTTCTAGGATAGCATTGTCACTATGCTTGGGACAACTGCTGACCCAATAGTAGTTGATTGGTGGAGAGAATCATGAACTTGGGAGGTGAAAGGCCTGGATTTGATACCTGATTTGGCTCTATCATTTGGGGCTTTAGTTAGGAGAGGAAGATTAAATTTGATGACTCTAGGCTCATTTCTGGCCCTTGGTTTTATTTTCTTAAGGATATACTGTGACTGAAAGAGATGGGGCCAATTCCCACATGTCTTAAGGAGGAAGGAGATGTGATTACTAGGATATTTCTGTTCCTGAATTTAATGAGGGGGAGGGATGGTACAAGGTGGCCTCTCTGTGGTTTAATGATTTCTTCTTGGACCTGACATAATAATGCTGACATTTTGAGTTACCGACATTCACTAGGTGTTGTTTTGAGTTTAAAGTCAGAATCCTCACACTTGCTTTCCAGTATTGGTAACTCAAAAAATCCTGAGAATATCTAGGTACCATCTGTTCACTTGTGTTTTTTTTCCCCTAATAAAACTTCAATTCTTTACTGACAAAATAATCTATAAGTGGTCAGCTTCTACCTTCTGCTTATAAGTGGAAGGGTTACAAATATTAATAAATACCAGAAAGGGGAAGTGTTCACACACAAATTAAATGCTTTTGACAGTTATCCAAATACCTGCTTAAGAAAGCCTTTTCCTTCCTAATGAATTGCCATAGGATTTTCCAAATTATTCTGCCATTGTCTTTTTTTGCCTGCTTTAGAGAATCAAGGTTATCAGTGGTGTCCAGCAGCATGTCCACCTTGCTGACAAACGTGAGTCCCTGGTAGCCCTCCAGCCCCTGGGGGATCTCTGGCTTTCTCCGTGGAACCCATCACTTTGGGCATATTCTATGCTGCTGAGCTTTTCCCAGTGTTGTCACTGATTTTCCTGTAGCTGCTATTGGTCCTATTACTTCATTGTAACTATAAGTTTTTAAAAGGAAATTTTTTTTCTTTCTTTTCTAAAACAATTTGAATAAAGGGTAGAGGTTGTTAAAGGCACTGGTGTTGCTTGATCATGAATAAAACACAAAAATAAGTGCTTACTAGTAGATAGCATTTCAGGAGCTGAAATTCAGTGGTCACTGAACTGAACGGCTTAAACTTTTTTAAAGAGAAAAATCTATAACCCAAACTGAGAGATTGTTTCAGTCCTTTGAAAAGCCAGTGGTTGGTTTGCAGTCAAATGAAGATTAGTAACATTCCTATATATTTCAGTTACATCACATTGCTGAGATCATATGTTCCATATGTTTTTCACACCCAACTCAAACTTTTCCTTTTTGTCTTCCTTTTAAAGTCAAATATTATCATAATTAATATTTTTAGAGGGTTTTTTACTGGGAATCGATGAGACATTTTGGCATTTGCCTTCATTTTCTTTGGAAGATATTTATTTTTCTTGTCAGCTGTAGGAGGGGGAAGAAATCTTCTGTGAAAACCAGCAGATGCCAGCTTTCAGGAGCATTTGTCTGGTATTATTTTGATGGCATACCCATGATATTGCCAAAGGAGTGTCACAGGAGCTAGGTAAGAACACACGAAACATTATCTTTTTTGTGGAAAATTGCATGGGTTTTCAAGAGTAAAATCACTGTAATGAAAATAATCTAAAGAAATTCTTTAACGTAAACATTTACCTAAGGTATGGATGGCACATTTGGCCTTGCAACTTTTGGATACTTTGATACCTTAGTAGAAGTCATTTTTCTTATATTAGCAATGCAGTGACTGTAGGAATAGTGGAGCCCTGTCACAGAGCAGATGTCAGGAAATCAAGCAAACACCTCCTCTACAGCTTCTTCATATAGTTGGGAGGGAAGTTCACAGTGCAGTGCTATCCTTGGGGTTTAACCTGCAAGCTGAATCCATGATAAAGTGATGTTCTTTACAGAAAGTTTTTTCTATAGCATGAAATATCTTACAGAGAGAGTTTCAAGAAAGTCATTTTTGTAAACATTCCTGCTTGTGGTTAATTTGGGACCTGGATTCTTTAGAGAGCAATATCTTTCCTTTTGGTTTTATGACCATCTTTTTCTTAATGCTTAATGCTTAGAAAGAAAATAGCTTTGCCAAACATTTTTTTTTTTCTGGCATTAGTGTCATTTGGAAAATGAAAATTGAAATGGCCCAGTTTCTCTTACTAAAGTCTTTGGATATTTATGTGTAGTTTAATAGTTTCATCCTGAAAAAATAAAGCACCTTTTCACATTTCTTTCAAGCATGGAAATGAAAATTTGCCAGATAAAACTTCTCTGATATATATAT
>NW_012139413.1:3058192-3067733 GCF_000956105.1 Propithecus coquereli | reverse complement strand
CACTCTTCTCAGCTTGGGCCCCAGGTTGGTGAGTTTATCCAACTTTGCAAATGAGTTAACTGTGACCCAGAGAGGTTAGGTGGCTCTCCCACTGTTGCATAGCTAATATATGATAAATAGGCCATTGAAACTAGGCCATTTCCCCTCTTAATATATGTGGACATCAGCATCTTTCTTAAGCACTCACAGGGGTGAAAGCAGCATGCTAGGTACAAGGAGACTGGGATTGCCAACACCAAGCCTTTGTTGAATATGACTATCTACCCACTTTAGGTATTACTGGAGACATTTTCCTTATTCTTTTTCTTTTAATTGTTGAAAAACCCCTTTTAAAAAGTGTTATTATTCTGTTTTTAACAGATGAATACAGAACTGTGGCACAGCCTGTTTAAATTACTTGCCTGAGGTTAGTGGTTATTATATACCCAATTGGGATGAAAAGCTAGCTCTATTTATGTCCATAGCTCCTGTTTTTACTATTTCTGAAGTCTTCATAGGAAGGGAGAATAAAGAATAGGACTGTGGTTGATAATTTCAAAGTTTCTATTAACTGACTGGAGAAAGACCTTTAAGAACATATCAAAGAAAAAAAAAATCAAGACCCTCAATGTGGGGAATCCTGGGTCACTTCTTCATGAGGACTCTTAGTCCTTGCTCTGTTGTTTTACTTGTTCGCAGTTTTCTTTTATTGCATATTAATTCCTAGCCCCTGCAATATGAGAAATTTAAGGAGCAGGAAGGGCTGTCTGGCTCAGTGGGACTGGATTGCTATTTAGTCTGGCTGTTTCCTACCTCATCTGTCGATTGATTATCCTGCCTATCATGTGTTGACATATTTTGCTTGCTGTGCTGATTATACATTGGGAGTGCTAATTCTTTTATTGGGTTAGAGTTCAAAGGTGCTCATCTGTCAGCAAAAAGTCTCTCATTTCATGGCATGCTTGGCCTCCTCTTATATCTGTCATTTTTATACTGTTCTCGGAGGTTTTCCTCTTACTTCTGGTCCTAGTTCAATAGCAAAGATCTTGAAGGATTTCCCTTTGTAGTAGGTTGGAGACAGATTCTGCTCTTTGAAGATATGTAGAACATTGGGATTTCAAACTCTGACTGAAGCAATGGAAATCACACTATATCCTGCTCTTTGATTTTAACAACTCTGTTGGTACAGGTCTCTAAATCTTGGAATTTTCCCAAACATGGTCAATTTCTAAGACCAATAAATGGAGGTATCCAAAGTTAGATTTTTCATGTCAGTGTCACAGCATTTTGGATAACCAACAAGAAATGGAATTCCATGAAGAAGAGTCTAAGGAATGGTGATTTTATTACCTGTAACAATATAAAAGCTCACCTAATGTCCAAATGTCTTTGTCAGCACATCTGTAGAATGTAAAGGTGAAATGTTTCCATTTAGATAGATTGGTATAATATTTCTTTCCTATCCTAATTTTGAACTGGAATCATAAGTAGTAATATTCTCAAAAGTCATTATTTTGGATTACATATGATTTAAGTATTCTGCAGTCAGTTTGAGGTATTTGAGATAAACGTAGCATACTCTTTTTGAGAAGACTGCCAACGTATCAAGAATACATTTTGTTGTAGTTTTTATTTCAATTTCTACTTTTCTGAAATGTCACATTTACAAGTTGATCAAAATAATAAAAACGAGTATTATAGTAACAATAGATTATAAAAATTATTTTTGTGAATTGGTAAGATGTTAAATGATGACTAGCTTTTACTCTAAATTCTTAGGACGTTTTAACAAGTCAGCCTTCAATTTTCATACATAATGTGTATAAGCCTTGATTTAGAGAAGTAGGTGGAGTTGGCTGGACCAACCTTACAGAGAGGAGTGAAGCAAAGCCAAGAAGTCAGCAGTCTTCTGCTGGAAAAGAAAGAGACCTGGGAGTTATTGTCAAATTTTAATGAGTTTATTTGTCTTTTGATAGTTTGGGTATGGTAAATAATAGGAGATGATGGAACTATTAGAATAACTGTGATGTAGAGTAATATGAGAATGTTATGCCTGGGCCCAAGAAGACTGGGTTTACTGGAGTGAGACACAAAAGCTCTCTAAGTCTTGGGTTTTTTTTTTTTTAATCCATCAAATGGGGCTATTACCTACTTATGTATTAGGTTTTGGGGGGAGATTAAATAAGATGATGTAAAATGCATAAGATAGTGTCAGTTTGACACATGATAAGTGTCCAGTAAAAGTCAAAACTTGATTGTTTTCCATCTTCTCATTGACCCTAGCTAAGTCATCTTCATAATACAAACTAGAAATGCTACATCCATGAGCCTTCCGTGGCTCTTCTTGAGTTTACATGCACATAGTGCTATGCTGATTATGATACAAAGCAAGCTATATAGTTGTGGCTATTTCTAGGAATTTACTTCCACAATCACACAGAGCTTGATGGACTCATAGAATATGAGCTGGAAGGGACCCTCAGGGCTGTCTGCATTCAGTAATTTTACAGATGAGGAAATAGATTCTCAGAGAGATGAAAAGACTTGTTCAGAATTTCCCAGTTAATTAGTGGCAGTGCCAGGAACAGGATCTGGTTTTCCAGAAGCCCGATCTATTGTTCTTATTTATCCACCTTTCTGGCTTAGGAAATGAAGATTATGGTTGCATATTCTAAGACTTGTTTGTCAGGATGAACTATTTCAAAATATTATAATCTTTAAAGATGCACAGGTAATAGGAAAAACATTTGAGTGCATGTGTGAAGTATAATTACTGAGTAAACAAGATTGCATTGTAGAAGTATGTGGGTGGTGCCAAACTGTGGGTAGGGAAGTCTTCTCAAGCTAACCATAATCTTCACCATTCTCCGTGCTCCTCTCCCAATTATTTGAAAAAGTCATCTTACATATTCTAATGCAGAGTGCTCTATAGCACATCTTCAACACCCTCTCCTTACCTTTGTTCAATCAGATTCATTTCTATACACTACTTTGATGTAAAAATGTTGGGGCTACTCCTAAGAAGTTAGACCAATCTTTTTATCATGTATTTATCAGATTCTGAGAGATTTCAAAAATTCAAGTAGTGCATTTGGGCATTTGAGGAGAGGGGGAAGAGTCAGGTACC
The DNA here is from genome assembly GCF_000956105.1 of Propithecus coquereli. NCBI lineage: Eukaryota > Metazoa > Chordata > Mammalia > Primates > Indriidae > Propithecus > Propithecus coquereli. The sequence goes on along the minus strand of NW_012139413.1, from coordinate 3,064,627 downwards.
TAAGCATTGGAAATTGGATGATAGCAAGCATTGGAAAGGACAAAAATGGATGTATCCTTTTCTGGAAGTACACTAACTATATTTCTAACTATGGCTAGTTAGTGGAGTTTTATAGACTTACATGGTGCTATTCACTCCGTGAATGATCTGGCACATTCCAAGAAGCCAACAGCAGCCACAAGGCCCTGAGTTTCTTCCCACCATACAAGCTATAAACTTCCATGGAAAAAAAATATTTAAATAAGTCAAAGACCCCCAACTGAATTAAATTAAATAGTGCTACACTCTCCCTTTTTTAATAGCTCCCATTACTACAACATATAAAATTCTATCATGAGTGTCTAAGTCTAGCTGTGATACTGTTTATCTGTTGTGAACAAATTCTATAGTTGTGACTTTACTGTATACAGTTATGTATCTCACAGACACTTTGTAGTTTAAAAAAGATCTAATATGAGAGAGAGAGAGAGAAAGAGAAAGAGAGAGAGAGAGAGAGAAGGTGGGGGAGAGAGAGAGCAAACTGGGAACTAGATATAGAAAAGAAACCCCGTTGACCATATTGTCTAGCAGAGCAAGAGAGCATTAGAAAAGCTGTGACTGGCAAATGTACATAAATGGTTATCTTCCCCTGGGAGAAGGCCAGAGTGGCCATTCTGCTGTGTTATAACTCTGGGTGTTCATTAAAATTCATTCAAATCTAAATCGCATCCTGAACAGTGAGTGTGGAGGCCCAGTTCTGTGTGTCAAAGAGAGGAGGCCATATCAGGGCCTCATTGCTTTATTTAGTGGGATCTGTGTCAGGCAGACAAGGGGAATGGGTGGTTTCCTTGGAGGCTTTTGTGAAACCCTGTGCTTCTTCTGAGGGCTCGATTAGAATAATCAGAGGCCTTGGGAAATTCACACGGTTTTGGTGGTGCTGTGATCCATCATCATCCATCATACTTGTGTGCTGGGTGACTGAGGAGCCAAATATCAGGCTGGCGGGGTGGCCAGAGCCCTCCTCTGCATGGAGCTCTCTGGTCTGTAGGGCAGGGCTCCAGGAAGCCTGGCAGTGGGCGGGTGGAGGAGGCTGCGGGGGAGCTAGCCCATCCCATCAGCCTGCACTTGGGGGGGCTTCCCCCTCCAGCATGCCCCACAGCAACAGCCTAGGATGACTGTCCTGTACTGTAAAAGATTTTTGGATTGTTTGCATTGGATTTCTCTTTTTAATTCATGTTTGGCTGGGTTTGTTTGGAGTTTATTTCTAATTTATTTTGAATTTGTTTCAGTTTGTTGGTAGGCCCTAACAATTTTTTTAAAACTTTCTGGATTCTTTGCTGTTTGGCCTTCCTTCTGCATGCATTTTCATTTTGGGAAAGATTGGCCTTTCGTCATTTCAAATAAGACACAGATTTGTGTGGGGTGTATATGTGAGTGTGTATGTGTGTTTTGCGAGGCGGTGACTAATAAAAAAAATCTACATTATATATTTCTCATATCCTTAGCAACTTTTTTCCAAACTCTTTTTTTACCCTAGGAAGAAATGTGTTCTTGGTTATTTTTAAAAATGTTTTAAAACTCCTGAGTTAGAATAGGGTCTAGTTCTATAGAAAAGCATTCAGAGTAGGCTGCCAGACAGTCCTGTGTAAGACCGGGTTGCTCAGCAATGACTGATTTGGTCTCTCAGTTCCCAAGCAAAGAAATTTGGCAACCAAATATGTAATTTTTTACCCATTTTCCATTTTAATTTTTCTCAGGAAACGAGGGATAGAGTCAAATCAAAGTGTATGCACACATTATAATCAAACCTGTAAATCCAAATTTTATTGTGTTTATCAGTTAAGAAAATGTACTTAAAAATTGTCTTTTTATGTTTCAGAGGATTAATAGAATTACTAAATTTCAAAAGCCAAAATAGAAAGAAGCTTTTTATTTGATCTGTGTCTTAATCACTCAGCCTTATGTAAATTAATGTAGAGCCCCTACAATCTTGCTTTTATTTTGTTCCATAATATTTTATTCCATAATATTTTATTTACTTTTGATAGCTATCAAATGGTAAACACATGCCCTCCCTAAAAGGGATTTATTGTCATTCTCTTTCAGATGGTGCAAGTAAGTCTATAAAATAAATAAGTGTCTTGTAGTTCATTCTTCTTCCTTTTATATTTCTTAAAATGAAAATCCAAAGCAGAATGCCTAGAAGTATATTGCAATTTGACAGGATTTGCTTTGTATGCATATGAGAAAATATGACTCGTAAAAAAAGGAAGTAGAAGAATATATGTGTGTGCTCTGTGACGCTATTTCATTGGTATCTATTGCACCCATTGCAATGAGACTCCTGGGATGTTGGACCTAAATTAAAATAATCATAAATAATGTTCAACAATAATAAATAAAACCCAACTTCTACCCTCTCCCTGTTTTTCCTTTTCTCTTTTTTTTTCCCCACCAAGAAAATACACAAGTAAATAATAACAAAAAGATCAGGCTAGGGAAGGATCAGATCTCCTTTGGGGAAGGTGGCCCAAGGGCTGCGGGACATGTGGAGTGGTGAGCCGCCCCACGTGCTCTGGGAGTTTGGAGTTCTGGTGGGAGGATAGGCAAGGACCGGCACTGTATGGAGAATGTTGATTTTGCAGGATTTCCCACATATTACTTAATGAGTTTTTAAAATTATCTTAATGAAGTACATTTATTGGCATTAAACTTTTTTTTTTCAAAGTAGGGACAAAGTTACATATAAGTGGAATTTTGCTTAATATATTCCTGTCAGAACCACTGAGATAAGGAGTGGTTTTGGAGCCTTTCTGTAGGAATCCCACTTTCAGCAATATCGAGCAAGGAAGGGGGTGTGTGCCTGGTGAGCACTTTGGGAAGGCACCTGAGCTAGGATTGCCATGCTGTATTGAAGGGTAGGAACATAAGATAAGCAGCATAGAAGCACAGTTACTAATCTGAAGGGATGAGGTTTGTCAAGGAATCCGCATTCCTCAAGAGTCTGCTGGACCTAGTGAAGGCATCCTTGAATGTCTTATCTGATATTTTTCTATCCATACATGCAAGGAGGACATTTTTTCCTACTGTCCCCGTGCTGGCCTTCTGATCTTCATGGAGTCTTCAAGCAAGGGAAAAATTCGTTGGTTCTGTAGCTGTATCATTTTCTAGGTGCCCAGGGCTCCTACATCCATGTTCAGTGTCCCAGTCCTCCCTCCATGTGTGTCCTCATCCCCCACATGTGTCCCAGTGCCCTGGAGTAACTGACCTTACTGATCACTGATAAACTAAGTCATGATATTCTACTCCCTCAGCAGATTCTCTCAATTTTACTTCCTTAATCTCTCCCTCTTCTTCTTCATCCTCTAGTGTCACTGCCATTTAGGCCTTCATGATCTCTCTCATGGCCTACTGAAATAGCCTCTCACTGTTCCTTCTGCCTTCTGTGTCATCCTTAAATTGCTTCTCTTCTTTGGATAGGAGTGATCATCCTGAAACACAGCTGTAATCTTTACATTCTCCTCCCAAAGACCCATCACCGGCACCACACTCATACTAACAGAAACACCAACCCTAGTACGGCACAGAGGCCGCTGACCTCTCACTGACTCAGCTCCTCACCGCCTCTTTCTCTGCACGTCTGTCTACGCTCTTTCCCCCCGTGAATCAGGCAATACTGAGAAATGCTTAGTCTCATGCACATGCTAAGCTATTTCATACTTTCATACCTCTAAATATGTTCTTTCTTTTTTCCAGTATGGTCTTTCTTCCTGTGTCTTTTCTCTGGGAAATTCTTTCAAAACAATCTTTATTCTTCAACTTATTCTGCCCTGCTTATGTATGACCATTTCTTAGCAGCCTTTCCAAATTTTTTGCATCCTAAGACAGAATTAATTCTTCTCTCCTCTGCACCTTGTACATAGTTTGTTGATCATGGGTACCATATTTTGTTTGCATGTCTTCCTTTTCTACTGGAATGTGGCTCTTTGAGACCAGGAATGAGGCTAGTCATTTTGGCTTCTAGCATGTACATTCAGCGTCTGTGTAGCCCATAGTGCATTTTTAAATGCATATCAGAAGGAATAAATGATTAACAGTCAGAACTCTTGGAGATGGCTTTACCTTAACCCAAAGGAATGATGCTAAAATCAGGGGGAATTTCAGGTATGATATCTGGTTGCTTAGGGGTGTATTTTTTTGGTAGGGGACCCAGCTTAAGGCAGGCCCTGGTCTACTACATCCACAGGAACTGAGAGGAAGGAATACTTGTGCATCACGTGCTGTCTGGAGTTTGGCAGAGTGGAGACATCAACGCTGATGGTGCCCAGATCCCAGCACTTAGCAGCAGACCCCATAGGTTATTAAAGCTGAGAGCCTATCTAGGAAGATTAGCTGCAGGAAGTGCTTTAACTACAGAGCAAGCAGGCAGTCGCTTGATTAGTGCCTCAGACATGGTATGGCACTGTGGTGTTGGGTTTCCATCCAAACCATTACTAGGATATTTGAGAGCTGGAGCTTCAGTTCTAGCCTGACCTTGCATTTGATTTCTGAATCCACACGTCAGCAACCGGCCTTGCTTGCTTCTCTCTCACTGCATTTCCCAGCAGTGAGTTTTGCGTTCTCTGTTTTTGGACGTTTGAAAGGGATGTTAAGAATTAACCCATATGGTGTTTGTTTAGATGGGGAATCCTAAATAGCTTCTTGTACTGGGATAGCACGGTAGCAAATATATCTTTAGGGTAATGTTTTTTAAATCAAAAGGGTTCCGTGTTTTCCCCTGTGTTTGAATGTGACATTCTTGATCATTTCAGACCCACCTGTCTGAGAACACAGGAATCAAAAACAGGAGTCACTCTCGAATTTCACCTCTATTTAATCCATCACAGAAACATACTGCCTTTTCACTGTATATATATAGAAAACCACACCAGGACATTTAAACAAAGTGACACAGATCATCAGCAGATCAACTGGGAATGACGGCTCAATCAAACAAATGTATGTTGAGAATTTCCACAGGGCAGCTCTCACAGCAGCCAGGCCAAATTTGTTTAGTATACATGAGTTAGCTGCTTAGGAACATTCACTATGCTGCATGCCAGATGATGACTTTTCTAGGTAAACATCCATTTAGCAGCACATATCCATCCATGAAAGTGTTGGCATGATTTTGATCTATTCTCTTGGACTCCTGAAATTATGATTTCATTCCACTAGCAGCCAAGTACCAAACCCACACATGAACCATTTAGGCTAAAAAAAAAAAAAAAAAAAAAAAAGGAGGGGGGAGGGAGTAAGCTATATACTTATTTCAAAATGTAATATAACCATCCAAAAGGTAGGAGAAACTCTATAAAATCGACAGGCCATTTCACTTTTCTGACAAGCAATAAAGTAAGCATCATTAAAATGGATGTCAAATTACAGGGTAGAGAAGCAGCAGAAAAAATATGTACCTTGTTCTGGAGTATTTGAAATAGAATGTGAAGTATTTATCCTACCTAATTCTAAACTTGGAGGCATTCCTTTTTTGGGTAGGGGGTTGAGAGTTTGTTTATTAAATTGGAATTTCAGAATCAGATCCTAACTAAGTAAGAACATTTGGATTCTTCAGAAAAGGACATTTTGTTACTTGTCTTATTAATTCTTCTATTTGAACAATTTGTTTATTTTCTTTTTATAGGTGTCACTGAGAGAATGGGGGACTCTATTGAGCACAATCTTTAAGTCCAAAACAATAGAGCAAAATTTTATTAAAAACACAAAACCAAAACCAAACCTCTCTGGTAAAATTTTCAAACTCTGTGCTCACTCTGATTGTTTTGAAATTGAGCTTTTGTTATACAAGGTTCAGCTTCATACTCTGGTTTATTAACTCAAAGCTTTCCTTTTTGATTCTTTTCAAGTAAGCAATTCTCAATTTTGGAGGAGCATTTTCAAACAAAAAGTTTGAGAATCCCCTTTTTTGGACCAGGGGTTAATTATCTAAAATTTATTGGAAGAGACCATTATTTTCCAAACTTTAACCTTTTCCAGAAGAGCACTTGGCACATGTCACCTGCTTGGACAAGTATTCTGAATGGTCGATAGTCCACAAATCTCCTAGAAAGTAACTCTTCCAGTGGTGGCAACGACTTTTGTGGATAATAGCTTCCTTTGAAATCTGTGTAAGATTGAGAACTAGGTGAGGTACAATACAAAGTACAGCTTTCAAAAATGAAACTCCTCATAACTAGCATTTTAAAAAATTGGTTCAATTTGAATTTCAGCATCTACTCTATTCTCAGCACTGGAGGGAGGATGTGAAGGTAAATGAGACACAGCCCTTGCGCTCAAGTAGCTGAAAATTAAAAGAAGGAGATAGACGTGAAAAAAACTAACTGTAATAGCACCAGGGCAAAGGACAGAGGGTTATGAGGTACATTTTTATTTATTTATTTATTTATTTATTTATTT
>NW_012139413.1:3017605-3057587 GCF_000956105.1 Propithecus coquereli | reverse complement strand
GAGGGCAGGCCATTCTAGATCAAAAGGCTGACAATGAAAACGACACAGAGTAACCAAATTTCGCAGGATATTCATGAAATAGATTATCGTGGCTAGATTATAGCATGTATTAAAGGCATAGAATGGGCACATTGTTTGTGACCAATCACAAGAGAACTTTGTGAGGTCCCCAGAAGGCTGTGGCCATTTTTGAGAAGAAGGTTGAAGAACTCTAACCCTCTGACATCTTTCTAAATGAATGTCAATCTTGATAACCCAGGATAAAGCCTTCTTGGGAGAATGATACACATTTAGCAGCACACGCTCATCCATGAACACAGTAGTGTAAGATGTTCTTCAATCCCTTTATCTAGGCTTTCAAAATGGGATATATGAAATTTTTTTATTTTTACTATTATGTGCTTCCAAGTATGTATAAATGGGTGGCAATCTTTAAATCCATAGAGAAGGCATTAATGCTAGTGCATATAGAGCTTTAGTGACTTGAGTTTGGGACAGAATAATCTTGGGGTAAGTAAGGATTTGTTGCAAACAAAAGATTTTGTTTAAATATAAAGAAAAAACAAGGACAATAGCCTGCCATGTTCCCACATGTATTTAACTGCCCACAATGTAAATTTCACACAATCCCAAGACTACTATTTATCAAAGCAGCTCCCAGGTATTGGGATGAACCAGAAGCTTTCGAAGTGTTGATTGATCATGCTTTGCTTAGCAGTTCACTAGGATTACAAAGCCACTCCAAAATCAACAGCCTGTAAGAAAATGATATGAGCCTTGGAACAAAGGCTAGAATGTTAGGTTAGCAACTGTCTTACATTGCAGTAAATACATCAATTAATATTCATAAAATGTCTAGAGTCAGGACCTGGTAAGAGTATAGAATGAACTGCTTATGACAATTCAATTTTTTTTTTACCCTGAAAGAAATTCTGGCTAGTCTTCACTTTTACATAATAGAATTTTGAGAGAATACTGAGTGGAATTTTCCTGTCTCTGAAACTACTGAAGGTCTTAAAACTCTTGAGAATGAATCAAAGTAGTGAAATGTATACATAGGTTGGGAGTATCTGTCTTCATGTTCATCCATCAGCCCAGACTTAGGAGTGCTTTTGGAGGTTCACCAACTGCACCATGGCAATGGAAGGGCAGCAAGAAAGTTCTTCGTATTCTTTTATCTGCCAGTTGCTTTAAGGTCCACATTCTTTTTGAAGCAATGGAATGGGATGTTTGTGGGAGGAATTGAACTGCCCTACCCAAGAGACAGGAAAAAGATAAATCGATCCCATGACTTTTTCTCCTCTGCACTTTGGACTGAAGTCATAGAATAAGTTTTCATTCCTCCTCATCAAATATTGCTCATTGTTCATTGGCCAATAACACCTCTTTCAAATATAAACCTTCTGCCAACCTTATTTAGCCCAGACTGTTTCCTGCATCATCACAGAAACTCTGGTAGGGGAGTGTCGTAGAATTAGCTCATCTTCCTGTACCATGTCAATGGCCACATTAATCTTTTTTTACATTTGGTTTCAACAAATGTTTATCGAGAGATTTACTAATAGGAGAGTGGTGGAGAATGAACTGTGCATGAGCCAATTCATCACCTCTTGTTTTCTGAATGCAGGTAGACCTGAAAGACACTGACTTTTAAGATCTGTCACTTAAAACTTAGAGACATGAGAACATTCCTTAATTATAGTAATGACGTTTAGCATTTGTGTATTTTTCTAAAGTTAACAAAAGATGCTCAAATGCATTATTTATTCTGATTCTTAATACAATTTGATTTCATAAGTATTTTAAAAACCAATGCTGTCTTTGAAATAATAATAAAAAATGCTGTCTTATAGAAATACAAAATGTTAGCCACACAGTAATTTTAAATTTTCTAGTAGCCACATTAAAGTGGGTAAAATGAAACAGGTAAAATTAATTTTATAATACTAAGATGTTTTATTTAACCCAGTATATCCAAAATTATATAATTTTAGTCGGTATGTAATCAACATACAGAAATTATCAACCACAATTTTCCATTTTTTGTATCAAGTTTTTAAAATCTGGTGTATGTTTTAAAACTTACAGCACATCTGGATTGGAGTAGCCACATTTCGAGTGCTCAGTTGTCACATGTGATTATTGAGTACCATATTGGGCAGCATTAACTCTAGATAAAGAAACTGAGGCTCAAATACATTAAGGCAGTGCAACCTTTTTGGCACCAGGGACAGGTTTCATGGAAGACAATTTTTTCCTTGTATGGGAGTGGGAGTGGAGGTGGGAGTGGAGCGGGGGGAGGCGAGGCTCAGGTGATGTGAGCGTGAGCGATGGAGAGTGGTGAAGCTTCTGGCTGCCTCACTTACCTCCTGCTGTGCGGCTCCCTCCACCCCTTCCCCTTACTAAGTTGCATGAAAGACAATTTTTCTAAGGACAGGCAGCCAAGCTCTGCAGCCCAGTCCCTAACCGGTCAGCAGTCCGGGGTGGGGGGTGGGGGGGTTGAGGATCGCACTATTAAGGGACTTTCCTGGGGTCATATAACTAGTTAGGTGGACTTGAACCCAGTGTGGTTTTCTGATTTAAACATGAATTGGCTTGGGTCTATGGTGTACAGTTTACCTGAATTTCTTGTGATATTGTGAATTGAGATTATAGAATAGGAGGCTGGAGATGTTACGAAAAATGATTCTGTCACATGACTAAGGATTCTTTATTGTTAGTTTTTAAATGCCCTACAATTGTATTTTTAAAAATAAACTCCACATGAAATTGAGATGCACAGCCTAGTTTAGGGATAGCTGCTGAAGTCTCTGAATTCCTTAAGGCTCATTGCTGTATTCTTCCATTCTTGTATTTATTTATTTAACAAATATTTATTGAGCATTTACTATGTGCCAGACACTATGCTTAATGTTGCAAATGCAGTGGTGAAGAAAACAGAGTCCCTACCCTCATGAAGCTTACACTTTACAGCCTACAAGGTATGGCTGGTTTCTAGCAGATACTGCAATAAATGTTGGTGGAATCAAATTTAGTTTGGAATATTTGATATTCGTTTACTATTCCTCCTTCCTGGAGGATTCAGTAAAAATCTTGAGGAAAGGACATAAATATGGGTTATCCATGTAGAGACTTTTTGTTTATTTTTATTATTTTTATAACAAATATGTTTCAAGAGGTTGCAGTGTGAGGACACCATAGTACAAACTCTGAACTGATTGTATTTGATTAAGTTCATCTCTTAGCATCTTGAGCATTTGGAGTGTGTGTGTGTGTGTGTGTGTGTGTGTGTGTGTGTGTGTCCAAGCATGTGTTGATTCTGCAGGTACTTTCTCTTCCTTCAGTGGGGCATTTTTACTGTATTCTTAAACAGACTAAGAACACAATTTGTGTGATAACTTTTGAACATTTATGTTAGAACTTCCCAATCTAGAGAAGGAAAAAGAGGTATTATTTACTACTTCCAGTATAATTGGCTTGCTTTGGCTGATGTTTTTAAGTTGACAAAATCACAGACTTATTATGAACTAGAAGCTTTGCTGGATTCTGGGGATTCTGCATTGAATCAAGCACCCATCATCTTACCATCTAGTGGAGTTCCGGTGGAGGTGTGCTTTAATGATCTTTCTCCCTAGCACTCTGGGAGGCTGAGGCAGGAGGATCCTTTGAACTCAGAAGTTTGAGACCAACCTGAGCAAGAGCGAGACCCCGTCTCTACTAAAGATTGAAAAAATTAGCCAGGCAACTAAAAATAGAAACAAAAAAAGGTTAGCCAGGCATGGTGGCGAATGCCTGTAGTCCCAGCTACTCGGGAGGCTGAGGCAGGAGGATTGCTTGAGCCCAAGAGTTTGAGGTTGCTGTGAGCAAGGATGATGCCACGGCACTCTAACCCGGGCAACAGAGTGAGACTCTGTCTCAAAAAAAAAAATAAGAATAGGTGGCTCACGCCTGTAATCCTAGCTCTCTGGGAGGCTGAGGCGGGCGGATTGTTTGAGCTCAGGAGTTCGAAACCAGCCTGAGCAAGAGCGAGATCCCATCTCTACTAAAATTAGAAAGAAATTAATTGGACAACTAAAAATATATAGAAAAAATTAGCCAGGCATGGTGGCTCATGCCTGTAGTCCCAGCTACTCGGGAGGCTGAGGCAGGAGGATTGCTTGAGCCCAAGAGTTTGAGGTTGCTGTGAGCAAGGATGATGCCACGGCACTCTAGCCTGGGCAACACGGTGAGACTCTGTCTCAAAAAAAAAAACAAAAAAATAAGAATAATAATCTTTCTCTCTTGGGCTCACTTGAATTTAGGGGCTGCCAATCTCATCGCCTGATCTTTTTGTAACTCACCAAATATTTACGGAACTTTTTTGTTGTTGTTTATTTGCTCGTTTGTTTTGTGTGTGTATTTTGACTTCATGTATATAATGCTGTTTCTTGGAAGAATTTATAATGCACTTCTTTTCCACCTAGAAGAAAGAAAATCTGCTCAGCTGGTTTTTCTTCAGCCAAGCATTTTCATTTGACCCTTTAAGCTATCTAAACTTTGAAGAAAAATGCAGATACGCCCTACTGTTTGAAATGGTGTAGAGATCCAGGAGGGTTAATTTAAAAATTCATAAATCCTTTGTACTATGCAAATTAATGACCTGTAGCCTTTTTTCCAGGTGACTTATTTTGACTCAACTATGTCCAAATAAATGTGTTTATTTAGGAGAGTTCAATGCTACCCAAACCTGACATGTTAAGCATCTCCTATGGCTCATAATATGTACCAGAGATGTGGACCACCCTCTGTTTTCTCATTATGTCAAATAATAGAAAGTGGAAATCACTCTAATCCTTTCTTCTGTGTCTGCCGTACCTCTGCAAATATGATAAACTCAATCCAATTAAAAGTCATTACCTCTCCAACGCTTGGCCACAATCTATAACCCTTTGTTTCACAATCCTCTCGATTATCTGCCTTCATCACAAGTAGAATTTTTAGCCATTTTCCACTTCAGCTTTCTCTTTTAAAAAAAAAGGAATATCACTTTTAGTGTTGAGCATTGTAGTCATTTTCTGTACCATTCATTTGACTTCTACTTAATGCAGCTTTATATTATGTTACTGAACATTTGTCTTATCTCCCCAACAAGACAGTAAGTCCATTGAAATCAGCGATTTCACTTTATTCTTCTTTGTGACCCACCATGGTGTTTTGCATGTAGAAGTCTTGTTGACTAAACGATTAATGCTTAGTGGCATATGTTGGATCATAGTTGCTAAGATTTAACAGCAGTGATGAGTATTAAAAAGTTGAATAAAGTAGACATTAATACAACAACAACAATAACAAAACAAAAAAATTATTGTACATTCTGTAGACTTTAGATGTCTCTCCTGCTTCCAGTGGATTTTTTTTAACATCATAAACTTTTGATAGAACTATAACATATCTAGTGTTTCCTCTTGAGCAGTCATGGTTCACATAGATTTACGTGAATTCATCCACATTATATTTTAATCAGCAAGCATGTTAGGTGTTTGGATAAATAAATTGATAATTTTCAGGCTTCTTTAGCTCTGAGATTCTACAGTGCTATGAAGAATAGATATTTCAATTGATTATCCTGAGGTTGAAGCAAGATAATGCCAGAGATTTTAACTTAATTAGCATAGCTATAACCTTGTAAAACAAGTAAGTTGTTCAAGATTTATCAGAATAAATCCATAAAATGATCAGCAAAAGCACAAAACAAAATCACTGAGACTTTGTTATTAATAATTCTGGAGAATAATACCTGCATCTAAGTAAGAGTCACTTTATATAATGTCGATATGGGCAGCAAAATATTTGCTGTGTAAACTATTTAATACTAAATATGAATTTACAAATATGTGAGTTTTGGACATTCCTTTTTATAAAGCACCTTGATGAATAAATAACTCCTTTTTGGAGATCTTTTATTCCCCCCACCAAATAGATACAGCTCTCAAAATTGATTTTTCCACTTTGGCTTTTGGTTAAGTTACTTTGACAGTTGTAGGCATATGTGGATACTATTTGGGAGAAAAAGTCCATCATCTGGTGGGTAGCGTAAGACACAAGAAGGCAATGGTACTGACATTTCTCTGAGAACTCTTGATCTAGATTGGTGCCCCTGGAGGTTCTAGGGTGCTCTGGACAGTCTTCTTTGAAACATCACTGTTTTGAGGTCCACCAAAACTATCTCTGGTCTGTTTGGAGCAAATTTCAATTCCAGCTGGTAGATAAACATTGTGGTTTGGGTCATTTATGGGCTGGTGGGAGTTTCATTAGCATCACAGGAGTCCCACCTGATTCACAATAGAACTTCTGGACTCTTTTCAGTGAAGTAGATCAAGCAGAAATACATACGAACTAGTCACATGACTTGGAAACTATCTGCTTCTCCACGAAGTTTTCTGTTGACTTGTTTTGTAATGAAAATGTGGGTGTGCTGTTTTAGAACCTGTTGGTTCCATCATGTTATGAGTTATTTAGAAGCAGCAGTGAGAATAAATAATGCCCCCAAAGTATTTTGATCCTCACATTACTGTGAAGAGCTTGGTGAAACTCAGAAATTAATGTGAATGACACCTGCATTTCTACCAATAATCAAAATAAGAGATTTATTCTTCAGAAATGTAGTCCATGTATGCCTTTACTCAACCTAAGGATAAAGGTTTCATCAGATTGGAATGCCCAATTGCAGAGTTACTGATACTCAACTCTATTAACACGCATCACTCTTTCTAACCTCATCTTAGATGTTATTTTATTGCATTGTCGTATACCTGTTACCATCTCTGTCTTTCCTACTACTCAACTCTAAATTATTAATACTTGAGGGCAGAATTTTTATCTTATTCAACTCTGTATCTATCTTTAGTAGCGTGCACAGTTTCAGGCACAATGTGGTATTGAATAATTGTTTTGGAATAGGGAAATGAATAAATTTAAGTCTGAGCAGTAGCATCTTTGGCAACGACTATCACCTCAACACTTCAATCATCTAATTTTCCTTTTAATGCTAGAAATGGATTTAAATCTGGGCACTTTTGTAGTTCACACAAAGCTAGTAAAGTCTAGTACATTTGTTTAATCCTTCACTTTTCATAGTATGGAGCCCACCAAAGATTTTGAAAGTCAAATGTATATTTATTCCATGGAGGAAACTTTATCAACCAGTGCAAAAGTTTACTGGCACTAGCTGGTGATATAATGGGTAGTTTAAATCCTGCTAACTGCAAATAATTTTTCAACAGTGTTTATGATTATAGTAGAGTTTAGTGAGGCAGAAGTACAGATAACATAAATATTTCGACAAAAGCCGATTGTACTGGAGCCATAAATAAATTAGACCCAGTTTGTAAATAAATTTAGTTTTTGCCAGCAAACATTTATAATCCTCTCTTGCTGCAAATGATAGTAATTTATATAGAAAAGGTCCTGAATCCCCTTTTTTTTTTTTTTTTTTAAAGTCAGTTCTCATTAGGAGGCAGTGCCTGGTGCCCGTCAAGTGTCTTAGACTGTGTGACTCAATTAGACATGAAGGATACTGTACAGACCACCCAATGCTACTAGTTATTGTACATGTTGATAATGACAATTTCCAGAGACCATACATAGTTTGGTAGTCTATGAAGTTGTCATATTATATCATTCTCTTAAATATCTAGCTTGTGTTACCACTTAGCAATGTTGAAACTACCCCCTCTCAAATCATAAGTGCTATTTGGTGTATGTATACACATATACGTAGCACATCTGTTCATATTTTTCTGCAAACTTTTATCAAAATGTATAATGTTTTCTCAAATTAAAAAAAGCAAAAAACCTTCCTTTATGTTTTTCAATGACATTCTCTCCATCTCTGTGGTTTTTGAATTATTTTACACTTAATGTGACTCGGTGTTGGGAAACTCTATATGGCGGCCTTTAGAGCTTAGAATGGGGTTGGAAAATTGGACTCCTTAGCCACATCTAAACTTATTTTGCACTGAAGATACTGTATTTGTAATAGGGTAGATTCCAAGCTAAAATTAGCCAAATCAAGGAACTTTTCCCACAGAATCACTTTAAGATCAGAAGTTATTGTTGTCTATTAGTTATCAAGCCTTGTGAGAACAAGGACCATCACTCATTTTCAAATCAAAACCAATTTTGAGACTCTAAGAAAATTTTATTCTTTTAGGCACTCTCTACTCCTTATCAAACCAAGACTGTGGTTAGTGTTCTATTGCTTGTTCACATTCCTTTTTATCGGCAAGCCATTGCTACAACTCCCTCTTCTGCCAGACATGCATAATTATTTTCTTTTCTTTATGTGGGACTCTTGGCTATAAGAAAGCTCTTCTGTTTTGTAGCAGTAGGGAAGGGTCTGCATCAAGTCAGCTGTGAGAATGAGTTTGAACTTACATTTAGACTGTTTATTCAGTTCTCCTGCAGGCCTATCTTTGTTTGCCATATGGTAGAAAGTAGATCTCAATCTCATTTACTTTTTGATCTTCAACTTTTGGGGGTTGTTTTGAATATTTTCACCCAGTATATATTAGAATTCAGCCTCCTTGCTACAGAATTCACTTTTCCCCTCCTCCCTTCTTTACCCTGTAACTCCTGAGTTTTGGTCTCTCCTTTGGAGGCAAGAAGGATCTCTGCCAAAAGCCACCAAGCCACACTTAGGTAATTATAATAAACAAGTTGGGGCTCTCATTTCACATGCAGAGCTTGAATGAAGCAGAGCTGTGGTCAAAGGGATCCCAGTTGCTTCTCCATTAGGAATGGCACATTAATGCTCCCTCATGTCTCTGCTCACCCTTAAACACTTTCTTCTTTAAAGGAAGCAAATCCGGTCACTCTTTAGCATATGAAGGGGGTACAGCTTTCTTCTGAAACCACCATCAACAACATAAACAAATTAGAGGTAGTAAACCACACATTCTGCCCACACATAAACCACAGTCCTCACCAGAGGGCAGTGTACTTAATGTGAGAATAACAGCCCAGTTTTATAAGCTTCTACTGGGAATAAATTCCAGTTTCACTGGTTAGAGCGAGGTTAGGCAGCCAGAGTACA
This sequence comes from Propithecus coquereli, assembly GCF_000956105.1. Taxonomy (NCBI): domain Eukaryota; kingdom Metazoa; phylum Chordata; class Mammalia; order Primates; family Indriidae; genus Propithecus; species Propithecus coquereli. The sequence continues at coordinate 3,048,514 of NW_012139413.1, read as the reverse complement.
GTCTCTCCTAGGTTACATGTTTTGGGAGAGACCAAACCAATTCTCAAAGTGTCTTTCCAGGAAATACCTTTTATAAGCTTTTGGAACACCAAGTTTTGACCATCTTTTGGTTTTCATTACGAAGCACTGGGGATTGCTTGAGTGGAATGGACCTGGGAATGAACTTCAACATGCTTGTTTAGTGGCTAGGGAAGCAGGGACCTCAAACAGCTACAACTCTCAAGCTCTGCTTCTCAAGGTTACTCCAGGGTTCAGTGACATGTTGACAAATCCAGAACTCCATGCCAGGGCTTCTGCCACTCCTGCTTTCCCCAAATGCAAATGGCATAGCTTATAGTCCTCCGTCTTAACCCATATGGGAGTTGTAAAATATTCTCTATACCTTCCTGATGCTGATATGCTTCCTTTCTTGACAATGGTTAGTCCTCAACTAATGTGTCCAGCCCTAAACTAATGTGTTCCGTCATCAGTAAATTCCTGCCTGTGATAGTCTTTTCTTAAATACCTGTTTAAACAGTCATTTAGATAAGAGTGTCCCATTTGTGTGCAACAGGAAATGCCTGCCTTCTTTTAGATACGCTGGCAAATAATTACTGTAGATATGGCTTGAATACTGAAAGGCTGTACTCTGATCGTTTCGGACTGCCTGAGGAGTAACCACCCAGTCTGCTGTGACATGAATTCAGGACAGTGCCACTTTACTCTAAATGAATCTGAAGGAAAATCACTTTGGGGATGTAAAAAGCTTATGAAAAAGGCTATCAGGTCAGAGGCTGACAAAAGTCTCTTAAAAATTTGTATTGCTAAAAGAAAGTCGAGGCACATGGTTATAATGTAAAAGAAACACTATCTGATATGTGATAAGTCTGTTCTTACCTGGTCATTCCAGTGGCTGTTGGTGACTGTGGCTCCCTAACAACAGAATAAGCCAAACATTAACCAGGTCATGTTTTTCCTTGGAAAAACATGCTCACAGAATTTTAATGTCTTTATTTTAGCTGTTTTAGATTCTGTGACTAGATACTAAAGGGCTTTACTATGAATTTTCTAGCAATTTCTTTCCATAACTATTTGAAAAAAGCTAAGTTCCATCTCTGAAGAGAAATTTTTGAAGTGGCCAAGCCCATTTTATAATTTCTTAGGAGCTACCAGTTTAATTCTAAAATCATATGTGTTTGGTAAAATGTCTGTGAAATTCCTAGGAGAGTGGAAAAACTCTTGACCAGATTTAAAAGCCAGAGGGCAAGGAAGAGGGATGCCACAATACTGTGAGAGAAATAAATGTTTGCTCAGTGATTAGTCCTTCATTTTCAATTCATATATTATTCTTTGCCATCTCCCTGGCTACCTTGCCTGCCAACACTCTTCCATTCTGGGTCTTTTTGACAGCCCATAAATGAAATATTTTTAGGAAACTCTGGGGGAAAAAAGTTCCATAAGGAAGAGATGAAATAGCATGGTACAAGGAAGTAGCAAGTACTGGAAGTGCAAGGAAGCTTAGAAGGTCATTTAAAAAAATTCCATGTGCCAAGTCATGTTGACAGATTATTTCACAAACATAATGGTCTCTAGAGACATGGATTCTGCAAATGCAGTCCAGTGTCAAAACACTCCATTTAAATGTATTTTCTTCTCACCCTTCTCTGGAGGCAGGACGTTCTAAAGACTATGTCCATCAGCAGCTTCTAGTTCTAGTAAATGTCTCTATTTTCCAAGCCTGTGTCTCTGGACCTGTACTACTGTCCTTCACAGCTTGTTTAAGTCAGTTCTCTGGAAATCCATATTCCTTACTTTTACTAGTTTCCTTTCTTCATTTCTTTGGGATCTTAAATTTCATTATCCTGGGGCCATTCTCCCAGAATATTTTCCTGGCCAGTTCATAGCCTCCTTCGTTGTTCTGTTCGTGCATCTGGCATTACTTGGGCCTACCCTTTTCTCCAAGCCCAGCACGTGTTTATTGACTATGTTGCTGGTGCAGAAGAGCTGGCTCCTGAAGTCCTCTGCTTTCTCGCAAACATGCCTCTGTAACTGCTCTGGAGTTGTCCTAACAAGGGAAGAAGAGCATGTCCAGTTTTAATTTTAGAAGGAAATTGATGTCTTCCCCCTCCCTTCCCTGGCCCACTCTTAGTAGGCATCGACTCATGGACTCATACTCATGTGCTCACGTCCTATCAGGAGGTCCCTGGTGGGGCTTTGAGGTTTGGCCGAACCTCCTCTCCTCCTGGAGCTGGGCACACATCCTCAGCTCTCAGCCACGTGTAATCCTTCCTGTCTGCTTGAAAGTTGGGCACAAAGTACTGGCGCTTGGGCCCACCCTCTTCTTTAGTAGCAATTAACCTTTACTACAGAGCTTCCTTTGAAGTTTGCTCATGTTTTTATTACAAAACTGCAATGAGGAACATAATGGGGGGAAATGTCTAAATTTCTGAGTTACCTAATCTGTTCAATTCCCTAGTCGAGCTCCTCTTGGCAGTTGTTTCATGTAGTTATGATCTCAACCAGTCTGACTGAGATCTCGAATCATGTTTCTGTCTCAGCCTATTTTTAAGATTAGGGAGCTATTACACACCCCCGCAACACGCATATATAGCAAATGCACATGGATGTGTGTATTATATGCATATGTGTGTAGAGCTCAGTATAAATAACTGCTTTCTTGTTCAATAACTACAGAAATCAGTCTTACTTTATAGTCAAACTATGCATATATGCTCTTAAGCTCTCTTAAACTCTTTATTTAGTTGCTGAATATTTTCTATCAATGAACTAATGTAAAGAGTAGAGAGAAAAATTATCTATGTGTTACTATCACTAATGATAATGCTGTGTGATAAATATTATGATGGGTACTAAATGCTATTAATGGCAAAACTCAGGATTTTGAATGGCATCTGCCCAGAAGATTTGCAGTTAAACTAGGCAGAGAGGCCAAAAGAAACAAATGGTGAGTTATATAAAACCCACAAAAAGAGAAGGCATTTTAGGCCAGCCTTGCAAATAAGAACCAAAGAATTATGAGTGAAATAGCATTTTTTTCCTAGCCTGCCGTTCACAGGAGCTCAAATAAATGAAATCATTTTTCTCTGCTTTTCACTGAGCAGTAAATCATTCATTGGTAATCCAAGGTTGGTAGAAAAGCAACTATGAAACTCAAAGAAAATACTAGAGAATCTTTTTCCCCCCTCAGGATAGGTAAGGATTTTCTAAGAGAAAAGTAAAAATCACAAAAGAAAAATAGACTTAGTTCCATAAAAGTTAAAAAAAAATAAAATACCAAATGTAAATTATCTACTGGGAAAATTAACAAGAACTGTACCAAAGGGCTAATTTCTCTATCAATAATAAGACAGACATAAAAACCCAATTAAAAGTGAGCAAAACAGTGAACAATTTGCAAAAGAAAAAATATGAATGAGAAATAAAAATATTTAGTGTCAATAATCAACTGAGACATGAATTAAAGCAATAATAGATATATAATTTTCCCCATTGTGCTAATAAAGATTAAAAACAAGACATAATGATAAATGCCGGTATGATTGGTGGAAGTGTAAACTGGCTTACACTTTCTGAAAAATAATCTGTCAATATTAAGTTTTCTTATAGGAATCTAACCTAAAGAAATTGGATGAAAATAAAAATTTATATTAAGGAATGTTCATTTCAGTGATATTTATGGTATCAGAAAATTAGAAGCAAAGTAAATACTATGCAAATAGTTCACTTATTGTGGATTTATATAATGGAATATTAGGCAGCAATTAAATGTAGTTTTAGAAAATAGTAAAAAATACATAAAGAAGTGTTCATAATAAACTATCATTAAGTGAAAAAACCAAAACCCAAACTATTCACATAGTATGGCTACAGTTTTGATAAAACAAACTTTAAAACATATCTTTAAAGAAAAAAAATTAGTTGGCTAAAAGTTAAAGGGAGGACTGGGTTTGGACACCTGGGTAGTCTCAGCTGACTTTCGATATATTGTTTAGAGTACTTGAATGTCCACATTCAAGGCTCCACACTTGCAAAATGGAAGATTATTCTTCTCATCCTTATTTTCTCACTGGATTGTTTTGATCATCAAAATGAGAAAATATGGATACATCTATGGAAGTTACTATTATCAGTATTATTTCTGCAATTTCCTCTCCTCTTTGCAGATTCTGATATGTTTTCAAAATGGAACTCTCCTCGGTGGAAACCTATGGTAGTTATTCAAAGAGTCATAGAAATAAATACAATCTAATCAAAGTGTGGGCCCTTACTTGGTTTCTGGGGACATTAGAACACTTAAAATTTGAATTGAAGAGGTTGATTTCCAAGAGCATTTCCCAAATCATTTGCCTCAAATCCAAGAATAAGCTTGTCTTTCTGTCCTCACCAGTTAATGACATGCCCAAAGGATGCATGAAGCAAATTACAGTAGCAGGCAGCTCAGCTCCAGGAAGTTACAAGGGTTATTTATCTTTATGGGACCACTGATGTATATAGCACCTCTTACCTGATACTTACCTATTGTAAATATGCCCAATCTGTCAGTGTGATATCTGAGAAATGCTTTAATTAACTATAGTTATAGCTGAGGGAAAGGATCTACCAATTTTTTCCCCAATAACAGATTTAATGGAGATAGGATAATTGAGGTAGTTTATCGCTTAGATGAAATGTTTTAGCAGCTTTTGGATAGATCTTGAGTAATGTACATGGAGGCATTAGTTTATTTTGGTTTATGCAAATATTCAGTGTGGTGTGATAAACTGCATTTGCTATTGAAATTTCATAATGCTAGATTACACTGAAATATTGTTGCATGTTTTGATTCATAAAACTCAGCAGTTTTATATTTTCATTTTTGTCACCTCCGTCCTTTTATTATAATATTTAATTCAGATGATACTAGATTAACAGTGGCTTGAAAACAAATTGCCTGGGCTTGCATATACATTTAATGCCTTCATGTGGATGAATAGGACCATGAGTTCTTCTGGATTTACTTGACCTATATAAGTTGTTCTTTCAGGTTTAATTGGAAATTTTTGTCATCGTAAGCAGAATTGCATTCAGGCTTTAAATTTGAATTCTTCTGTGCAGCAGCCTGGGCACACACGTGTATTTGGTCCCCACAGAAATTGAAATCTCAGTGCATTTGCTTAGAATATGCATTGGGAGAATTTGTGGGTAACTCAGAGGTCAGGGGATCAGCTCTGCCAGTGGGAAGGCACAGACAGGTTTGTTGCTATCCTTTTGTAAGATTTGAGGTCACTTTGATGGAACTGACAGTGTGACTGATTTGACTCTTTGAGGAAACAGGAGAAATTTTACTGACTTTTAATAGATCATTACTGGAGGAATATTATTCTATTTATTCAGGTGCATTTTGGTTTCCTATTGCTTAAGTGGACATGTTTATAGATTACACAATGTCTTCTAATTTATAGCATCTCTTGAGAAGAACAAAGTCCTCACAATGGGAGAGAAATCCCTTTAAAAATTTGTAAAGTAACTTTGCATTTGCAGTAGTTGAATGTTACAATTCTGGGGAGATATTTTTTAGCTATACCAAGATCATCAGTGAACCTTTAAATATTAGATTAAAGTGCAAAATCTCCCTGAAGGATAAAATCAGATGGACTTTATCAACCATGTTTGGGCCTTGAAGTATATTTCTCTGATAATGTTTCTTTGGGACATTATTAAAATTGTTTCTTTTGATGTTGGGTTTGGAAAAAAGTTTGTAATCCATTGTGTTATATTTCTATGGGTTTAAAGGTGCTTTTCAGCATCAAAGATTTCCTATATTTGGTAGAAAAATATTGATTTGGTTTACTAGTTCAATAAAATTATATGTTAGGTTAATTATATATTTAACAAGTATTTATTAAATACCTATACACCAATCACTTGGAGAATTCCTAAGAAGTGAGGGACCTAATACTTCCTCAAGGGCCTATTTCTTAGTTGGAAATAAAAGAATCATACACATTATACCCTAAGCAGCAATGTATGGTATTTGATTGCCAAATTGAGGGGTGAAAGTATGCACTAATTCAAGGAAAGGGGATACTTGTTTTAAATGGGATGGTGATGGGACAAGTTGGAACTTGACCTAGGAGGATGTCTAGAAGTTGGTCGGGCAGAGAAGCAGAGATAGGATGGCCAGGCAGGAAGAACTGAAGAAGAAATGCTCACTCAGCTCAGAAGACAGAGATTAGCTTACTCTGGCCTGCAGATGCCTGTTGAGGAGTGTAGCAAATCAGAGAGAAAGGAAGAATGGTTTCAAAGTGAAAGAGATTTTATTCTAAGCCTAAAAGATTTAGACTTTACCCACAGACACTGGAAGTTATTGAGGGCTATCAAACAGGAAATAGGTGTGCCAGGAAGGTAAATCCAGCAGCATTATACAGGCTCAGTGTTGACAGATAGTGGAAAGAAGATGGTTGTCTGGTGAACCATTTAGAAGACTATTTAAAAATTCAGGTGTGAAAATGTAGATTGAAAGAACTGGATGAAGGTAAAAATCTTGCAGGAAGAATGTACAGCGCTGAATAGCTTGGAAGACGAAAGAGAGAAAATGTCCATGTTATTTTAAAGCCTTGAACATGGGTAATTAGAGGAAAAATAGTGTTCTAAATGAAAATAGGAAAGTGGGCAAGAGAATTGATTTGAGGACAGATGATAATGTACAAGATTTGGACATGCTGATCTTGAAAGATAATAATCTTGTATGTTGATGTTGAGAATCTTCGTCCTACAGGTATAAGGTTGGGTCTAGGAGTTAGGTTATATGCGTGATTTAAATGGCATTATCTCGATGTTCGAATAAAGAATGAAGCACTTGATTAGAAGATATTTTTCCCTGTACTATCACTTTGCACTTCACAAAACTTTAATAAGAGGCAGGAGTCATTACTTGATGGACAATTGTTAATGAGTGGTGTAGTTAATTTCCATAATGAGTCAGAGAAGGAATTAGGAACTTCTAACCTTTAGCCCAGTAAAATATCTTGGAAGATTTTAAGAATCATCAAACTGCAGAGTTGGTAGGTTCTTAAAGGTCATCTAGTCTAGTCACCCACTTGAAGCTGAAATTCTTCCATATCATCCTTAACTCATGGTTTTCCAGGCTATACCAGAACCCCTGTGATGGCAACTGGAGGCAACTCATTCTACCTTTCAACAGCTCTGATAGAAATCTGTCTCCTTGTCATTTTCACCCGTTTTTCTTAGTTCTTCCCTTGAAGTTCTGTGAACCAAACAAATCAGGTATGACTTTCAGTCCATAATCCTAGTGGACAAGAAACATGCATTTATTAGCTTTAAGACAACTGAAATCCCTTTCAACTGGTTTAGGAAATTCAAGCTCAGTCACTATTCTTTACACCTCCCCCCAGCCTCACACAAGTTTTCTAAAGATTTTAAGGTCTCACGTGGGACACTCATTTACTTCAGGTGTAGGGCTGGCTGCTTTGGGGTGTCCTGAGGGCCTCTCTGCTTGGGGCCAGAACTCCTGTATACTCTGCCCTGCTATCCCCTAAAGCTCTTGCCACCTTCCAGGGCCCTGCTCCATGCAGAGGCCTTCTGATCCCTGTTGTTTCTCTCTCTGGAGGAAATTTTCTCTTTTTGGTGCACCCCAAGGCATGCCTCCTGTCCCTTCACCCTGTGGAAAGTCAACCTACTTTCTTTAATGATTTTAGCTTTTATAAATGTTCAGAGAAATCACTGTCTTCAAGTAACTTTAACTTTCTGTTCTGCGTAAGTTACCGAGGCAAGGAAATACTGAGGGCTTGGTGACTTGTTTGAAATGGGAAAAGAAAAATAGAGAAAGAGAAAACACAAATTAATATTCCAATAAATAATCCTGCCACACAGATTTAAGCCTGTCGCACATGGCAGCCTTTGGAATCTTGGATGACTCTCCTACATTTATTCCGAGATAACATTGCGTAATACAACTTTCTAATAAATTATATAATCCCATCAGTTCCCAGTTGGGGATGGTTTTGGGGTTGTAGTTACACACATTTACTTCTTGTCTCTATTTATTCAGACCAATAATGAAGTTGCTGATTGTTTCTCAGTTGGGTAATGGATTCAGCTGGCCCATACGAGGTATCGGCAGTTGAGGATTAGCTCTTTTGATTTATGGATTCACCACAGATAAACCACAGAGGTCTTAATTCCTAACCACTCCCCCACCTGTGAATAATAAAGATTTTAATGAAGGCACATATTAATAATGCTCTTTCCTATGTAGCCTTCAAAGAACAGCAACATAATAAGGTGGTTACTCCTGTGGAATTGTGTCTCTTCTACATCCGAAGGAATTCATGAAGTTCTTATTCATTCACAGGTAACGAGTGTGTATATGGCAACTACCCTGAAATACCTTTGGAAGAAATGCCAGATGCAGATGGAGTAGCCAGCACTCCCTCCCTCAATATTCAAGAGCCATGCTCTCCAGTCACATCCAGTGAAGAGTGCACTCCGAGGGAGGGCTCTCCTTACAAAGCCCCCATCTACATTCCTGATGATATCCCCATTCCTGCTGAGTTTGAACTCCGAGAGTCAAATATGCCTGGAGCAGGACTAGGAATATGGACCAAAAGGAAGATCAAAGCAGGTGAAAAGTTTGGGCCTTATGTGGGAGAGCAGAGGTCAAACCTGAAAGACCCCAGCTATGGATGGGAGGTAAGAGCATATTTTGAGTTGACACATTTATATATATTCATATGTGTAAAGAAGAGATTACGTGGCTGTAAAGTAAGCAAATTCTATTTGTTGCAATATGTCTTTAAATAGATCTTTAAGAATGAACTTCTCTTATTATCTTACTTCTTGATAGAAACAATGTATCAATTAAAGGTATAGCATGATAGAAAGGAACTCAACCTAATTGAACGGTCAAAGAATAGTATTGAATCAAAAAATACTAAAGGGAGAAAATATAGTTGTATAGTTAACATGTGGAAACATTGGATAAGACCATACATAACATGTGGCATTAGCAAACATAATCATATGACATGTTTATTGTATTTTCTTTTTTTGGTGGGGGTGCTTAGAAGAAAACACTTGTTTTCTCCATTTTGTGACTAGAGTTAATTTGGTTTTATTTTCATTTTGTGCTAGTTCTTCTAATATATTTTGCTTCTTTTTTGATAACCCTGCTTTAATTCTACATGCTTCCAGAATATGAGCACTGTATTCATCACCGAATCCTGTGATGATTCTTCATATTCAGATTGATTTAATGACTAATTCATGTACAAAAATGACAGCACAAAATGGTTGTGAAAATCAGTCACTGGTTTCAGCCATACGTTTCATAGAACCCATTTTGCAATATTTAAGAATTAGAAGTTATGGTCTGATTATGAAATCTAAATTAATTTTATTTCAATAAGCACAGGTAGCTATGTTATTTATCTGAGTTTGTAATTTTTGTACAGATTTAGTGTGTATATACATAAAACACTTTCCATTTATTTTTGTAACTTGAAAACTTTTGTGGTTAAATCATAGCATCATAACTTCTGGAAAATCTGATCTATATCTGAAAACCTTGTGGACAATTTCTGCATGGGTAAAAAAGTATTTTTTGGAGATGAGATTGACCTTTGATTTCATAGTATTTCAGTTAGACAGAAATCAGATAAACTAGATTTATTTTGGTATGTTCTCTTAATATTTATGATCATTAATAGAATATCTGGCTAGCTTTTAAATAGAAATGAATATGCAGTGCCTTCAGGACTAAATTTCAACTTTTTGTCCCCTTGCTGTATGTGTGTCCCCTCGTGGAATTTGTTCAAAATGCCATAATAAAGGCAATTCTTGTTCAAATTCTGAAAAGCCAAAAGTTAAGATCTGGCTTTGACATGACTATAAGTGAGAAATCCTTCTGTGGTTTTGTTCTTAGCCACAGCACCGGTAAAGGTGTGGTTTAGCTACATTGCCTTTAGACCTGTGTATTGATAAGAGATTTTTAAAAAATCACTGTAGCATTAACTGATATGTGAGTTGAATACATTTTAAACCAAATGCGTACAAACTTTACGTCATTATTGCTCACGTTAAAATAATGGGTATAAACATTCTAATAATAAGTAACCCATTAAACTTTTATTACAAAATCTCCAGAGTTAAACAACAAGTGCAGTACTGGTTAAGATTATCCCGTAGGCTTGGAATAAACCGAGGCTTAATAATGAAATCATTTTGCAATTACGGTGTTGGTAAATGCCGGACTGTGTCTGTTTAAACATAATACCTATGGATTGGGGGATCAACCTGGGGAAAATATTGCATTTAGAGGAAATTTAAAAATAATTATTTTTTTCTCCTTGGAGTAAAATGTCTCCAACATATACATTGACAAATATTTACCTGGAGAAATGTAAAATGGCTCTCTTAATTATGTCAAAACTGAGTTGTCTTTATTGCTTGGAATTCAAGATACCTTTATAAAATAGTTCGTGATTTCTTGGCTGAAGATCATGCTTTCCCTCTCTCTCCTTCAAGAATTCAGGTGATGGCCAATTCAGTACTTTTCTTTCACCATTTTAATAGTTATCCTCGCTTTTGAGAGGGCAGATTGTCTGCTTTTTTGGCATCGTGAGCAAAATCAGAGAAAGGACTTTTTATAATTTTGCAAAACTTGTTGTCTATGGAGGAGTGGTTGAGTTCTTGACTTTATTTGCTTTTTTTTTTTTTTAATCTTACCCTAGTTAATACAAAATCCAATCATGATCAGCAAAGGCACTTTCACAAAGGCATCTCGCCCCACTCTTCCATACTGATTTTTAATTGTCCTCTTGTCATTTTGCCCTCAACTATAGCTGATTTCCCTCCTATTTGGCTAGACAGATAATTGTGATTAGCTACTATGACCTCTCTCTTTGGTACACCTTCATATTTTTAAAATGATGAATTGAAGAGGAAAAAAAATCCTCTTAGGCACGTCCCAAAATAAACACATAGGAAATCCAGATTCAGCAAACAATTATTCAGTGCCTACTATGTATCAAATTCTGCACTAAATATTTCCCCTACAGAAACTCAGCCTATTGTAATTGAACAAACCATTGCTATCTTTGGTACTACCCCTGCTCTTTTCTCCCTACAAACCTCCCCTTCTTGCGCATTTCCTGTTTTAATAAATTGCATTATCCTCTATTCAGTTCTTTAAGCCAAAAATTTTGTCATCTTGACATATCTCTCTCCCACACCAGCCATATCTAATTTATAGTTCCTATATTCTATCAAGCCCCCATTCTTCACACACACTGTTCTCCTACCTGAAAACCCCTTTTCCTTTCCATCCTTAGCATTCATCTATTCATTCTTCAAGTTTTCTTCCTCTGTGACACCATCCACAACTTTTCTAATCACAATTTAGTACTACCTAAACTTCGTCCCACGAGGCAGGTGGTCCATTTACTAAAGATGAAAATTTTCTTGTATGTTTCCTTCTAAAGATGGCTATTATGTGATGATATGGGAACTGCACGCAGAGCAGTGGGGAGCAGTCTTCTGGAGTGAGACTTCCCAGGCTCAAAACATTAAAACGTTGTGTGGTATCCAGATTAGTTGCCCAGCTTTCCCAAAGGACCAAGATTCCCTTCAGAGCCTGCAAAGCTATCTTCTCCTAATGCAATGTCTTGATTGCATTCCATGAAATTTTTGATGCCTCCGGTGCTATTCTGTGTTTAGCACATTACCTGAAATAAGCAGGTTGTATTAGTCAGCTCAGGCTGCCATAAGAAAATACGATAGACTGGGTGGTTTAAACAACAGGAAGTTATATTCTCATCATTCTGGAGGCTAGAAGTCCAAATCAAAGTTCTAGCTAATTTGGTTCCTGGTGAGGGCTCTCTTCCTGGCTTGCAGATAGCTGTTTCCTCGCTGTCTCATATAGCCCATCTTTCTTTGGTGTGCATAAGCAGGGGGGTGGGGGGGTGGAGGAAAAGAGAGAGAGAGAGGGGAGAGAGGGAACAAACTCTCTGATGTCTCTTTCATAAGGACTCTAATCCTTTTGGACTGGGGACCCACTCTTATGTCCTCATTTAATCTTAATTATTTCCTAATGGCCCTATCTCCAAATACAGTCACATTTGGGGTTAGGGCTTCAACATATGGATTTGGGGAGGACACAAACATTCAGTTTATAACACAGACATTCAACAAATAACTGTTCAATAAAAGAACGAGTGAATGAATGGATAAATGAAAGAATGAATGGATGAATATAGAATTATGTGACTGTGAAAGAGGAGGCAAAAAAAGGGAGCTGAAGTAGGTCCATGAAAAAATCTAGAATCTGGAATTCAGACATGTGTAATCAAGTCTCACCTTTGCCACTAACTGTGTGATGCTAGGGGAACTACTGATATGGATTGGTCCCTGCTTTTTTATTTGACCAATGGGTCAGTAATAACTGGCCAACATCATTCATTGTTATATAATTAAAATTAAGTAAAGAAATATGGTAGTCTCTTCAAAGAAAGTTTTTAAAAGAAAAAGATCAAAGATAACATTATAACTGAACCTTACTTAAGTAATTTTTAAAAAGTTGAATATATTTCCCAAATAAGGTACTTTGGAATATCCTTTAAAATTGTATAGTAGAGAAATAGGATGTTTTTGAAAATATGACTTACAGTCCAAAATATATGGTCAGGTAAAGCAACCTATAGGTACCAGAAACATCATTTGTGTGACTTTCTCTCGAACCAGCGTTTATTTCATGAAGAGAAACTTTAAAAGTCATGTTACTGCTTGGCGGTGATTGCTACCTCACAATGCATGCGACTTATCTCTAACAAAAAGATCTTTAAAGACTTTGGTTGGTTAAAGGCTTGATTGTCTCCAGGACCTGAAAATAATTAGTGATTAAAAGTTTTTTCTTAGGTTATGAACTTTAGAGTTACTGATTGAGTGGAAAATATTTTTAAAAGTTTTGTTGGTTCAAGATGAGGGTTTTCTCCTGTTTCTCCCTAAAGATGGCCGTCGTGTGATAACACGGGAACTGCACAGCAGAGCGGTGGGAAGCACGCTTCTGGAGTGAGACTTTTCAGGTTCAAATCCTCCTCATGCCTTCCTGTGTTAGTGGAACGATTTGGATAAAGTTGCTTAATTCTGTGCCTCTCAGTTTATTTATATTTATCATGGGAATAATAATTGTAGCTATCCAATTAGGGTTGTTGTGAGGATAAAATGCAATATTGGGTGGTAAGTGCTTAGCACAGTGCTGGTAGAAGAACTCAACAGATGTTAACAACAGCAGCAGCAGCTTGGATAAAATACAGTTATCTAGCACAAGGTCATTAGAAAGGGCAAAGGTCAGTTATTATATTTTATTGATTCATTTTTATAAATTATTGCTCTTTCCCTCATTTCTTGTTTCCTAGAAGTTCAGTTAGCTCTGGGTTGATCTAATTATGTGATGCTGGGTTTATTTGAAAAGGAAACACTGACAATTTCCTAATTAACAATGAAAACAAGGATTCAGAACAGAGCATAAATTTCTTTTTAAGCCAAAAAACAATTTGGGTGGTATATTTTTTAGTAGTCTGAGATATGTCTTTGGAAAAGTGTGAAGCTTTGCTTCTTTGAAATATTGTCATTTAGCACATTTGTTTTGGCTTGTCTTTATTGTCACTGGCCATGATAGAACCCTGGCCAGTATATGTAAGTCAGTTGATGACGCACCTGTTACGTGCCAAACCCTCCATTGTGTCCATCTCACCCAGGATTGCTCCAAATTATTTTGATCAGTTAAAATATCAGGTGTGATCTTAGCTTTTTTCTTTTTTACTCAAATATATATATCCGATTATCACTGGGGCCCAAGGAAGTGTTACAGATTCTGTTAGAATATAATAAAACTAGGAAAAGAGGATGCAATGTGTTTTATTTATCTTGTGCCTCCAGAATACATAATAGAAACTAAATCTCTGGTTGTTGAAAGAAAATAGAAGTTTATCCTCCAGAAACTATGTCTGGTTTTGACCTGGGCTCTGCAGGAACCCTTTCCTGTGGAGAGGTGGAAGTCCCCTCTCCAAAACCCACATATGCTCTGTCAGTTCCATGGCGCTTGATCACCTTGTACTTTCTTCCAGGAAAGTTGTTGGTGGAGTCCAGCAAGTCCACTCATCTTATCGCTGTCTTGACAACCTCTAGTACTTCCAAAGTGTAGTTGATGATGTGGGCAACTCTGATAACAAAATTTTAAAAAATTCCCCAAGTATCAGGAGCCTTCTGTTTTACCCTACCTTAGTGAAAAACTGGAATTTGAATGTGTCAATCATTTTTAGAAGGAATGTTGAGTGATTCTCTTCCAGTTAGGAAACCTCATATAAATTGTTATTGTTTATCACACCATGGAGCAAAATGAGTTTCTTTCTTATTTATTAACCCCCATGCTTGCATTATTATCGCTCCCCTTTTTAGCTACTAAATCAATACAAAATATTCAGAGAAGATTCTCTTTTAATAGTTTTGAAAATTGGCTCCAGGATTTGGTCATTTTGGGGGCAGAGATTCTTTGTAATGCTTCACTATTCTAGAATACTTAATTGAGACCACTGCATCAGAATATTCTATTCTCTAAGCTTTTTATTGGAAGATAAGTTAAGAAGTGGTGGGAAGTAATAGGAAGTAACCAGTTCATAAGTCTTATAAGGATAAGAGCAGGGTACAGTTGTTTTGCTCCCTAGTTAGTTCACCAAATGAAGGTAGCAACATGAAGAAAATTTTTTCCAGTAATAATAAGTAGGTAGTATGAAGAAATGATGAGATTAAGGGGAATTATACACTATTTCATTTGAATGATCAATAAAATTTTTTATTAATGTAGCATCTTAGCATCTCAAAATTTATTTACATTGATAGAATCATACAATAATTTGGATGAAGTACTTCTCTTTATACATAATTCTGTCTAAGGTGGAAAAAAACCGAATTAGTATTTCAGCTATAGGAAAATTCAGTAAATAAATATTATCCTCATTTTTGCCCTAGAACCTCTTTTTGCATTTCATGATGTAACCAAAACTGAAGATAGGTAAAATATTGTATGCTTTTTAAGATTATTTTCCACATGATAATTAGTAGAATTGTCGAGCAAAACAATCATGAAGAGCAAGAACTGGTTAACTATCATTATGACAAAGAATAATATAAAGAGACGTGTGTGTGCAGCAAATAGACACCAACAGCTACTTGTTAGTCGGTTGTTTCCTTCAAGTTGATATTTGCTATAACAAGATGTTAGTACAGCACAGGAAATTTGGCAGTACCTTTAGTTAAAAAGGGACTTTTGCTTATACCGATGGAAGGTGAAGCATTACACAGAACTAGCTTACCTCACTTGGGAGCTCCACACCATAGTGTGACCTGGATTCATCTGACTGAAGGCAAAGATCTCAGTGGTATCTTCTCAGAGGAAAATTCACGCCCAGGAACAAGAGAAACAGGTTCAAGAACAATTGAAAGTTAATTCTTTTATTGGTGGTCATGCCACCCACTCCTGATATAGTACTTACAGATCTAGACAATATCACATTGCTAAGAAAAATTATCCCATCGGCTTTCAGACCAGACTTTTATTCCACCAGTCAAATGCTGCTGGAGACACAGAAAATTGTTTTTACCTCTGAATCTAATCCTAGGAAGCCACCTATAGAATGTCATCCAATACAGAAACAATGTGTCCAGAATCCACACTGCACAATCTTACACTCCCCCATCTCCAACACATACGAATACAAATTCCTTCTTCCCTTTTTAAGTTGATCATTTTGGAATCTACTACTAGTGCACTTGATGTCTGACTCTTTCTTTAGGGAACCCATGCAAGTCTGGGTTCCTTACGGTTCTCTCTTGGCAGTAACTACAAAAACTTATTTTTATCAGGTTCAGCAACCACTACTCTACCCCCAACCAAAAAAAAAAAACCAAAAACAAAAACAAATCGAATATTTTTCAGAAACATCACACGGGAATTCCCTTATAATGTTATGCTAGATTTAAATCCATTATCCCTGTATATCTCTGCCATTCACTTCATTACCGTTTCAGTATCTCACACATCCAGCAGGTGCTACTTTCAAAGACTCTCTCCTCTCAAAACTCTCTCTCTCCTCATAATCCAGGACTCTGTCTTCCTAGTTTCTTTTTTAATCATATAGGTAAACTTATCAAATACTGCCTTTTTCCATTCTCTGAGTTACCCAGTATCTGGATTTAGCTAATAAATGGGGACCTAACAGTTGACTCAGGAAGGCTCCTTTCTCCTTGGGAGCAGGGTGGGCAGAAGATGATGATTACTGATACCTCTGCCCTGAAACCTCTCTTATTTCTGCCACACCTACACTCAGGGTTTTCCTTATTCATAGGTGATGTGTGTGCATATAATATTTTCTGTGGCTATTGGCCAGTCAGCTCATGTCACAGACCCATGGGTGGTGGACACCTCTGTGCCACTTATCAACTGGCTGACAGTAGTATTTTCCTCTGACACTGCAGCTGACCTCCCAGGCTTCCCAGGTGTGCATGGCATGGCACGGAAACCTCAACTGGTTGGCAGCCACAGGTGTGCATAATTTGTTTTTTCTTTTTTCATTGTTTAGATTCTTGTGGTAGGAATTCAGCAGGTGTGTGATGCCAGCATAGAATCTCCACCCTGACACAGAGGCCAGCTGTCCTCAAAAAAAAGGTGTTTCTTGTTGGTCTCGGAACACTACCAGCCTAAATCCCTGTTTTCCTGGAAACCCCACCCAAAGGCAAGACTCTGCCTAACCAATGAATTAGGACAAAGTCATCTCAGATGAGCATGAAGCATCTTTTCAGATGAGTATTAAGAGTCTCCTTATGTGAACCTAGTCTACAGGTAGTAGCAGGTTACCTTGCTCTGCCTTCATGGTTTTTTTTTTCCCCTAACTTGAGCTGGTTTCATTATAATTATAGAGATGTAGAAAATCCTGGACTTGATTTCCAAAAGGACATAAGCCATCCTAGAATGCTGTTGTTGATATATAAATTTCTGCTCATTTGATTGAGACTAAACAGTTGGAGCACAGATGGAGAATGATCCTGCGCGGAGTTCTTCCATCTTCCTGGAATCTCCCCAGGAAGTCACTAATCCTGGGACCCAACCAGTTCCATACAGGGCAAGGTAAACCTGGAAATCATTCCAGACCTTGTCTAGCCTTGGTGAAGGGTCGGGGGAGATTAGCTACAATAACACTGTTTGAGGGATCCAGATAGCTTGAGGAGGAGGGCAATTGCTGTCAAAGCCAGCAGTGTGGGGCTGAGGCTGGTTGACCTTTTTCTGTCCTTTCCCTCCTGAACTTCACTAAGCACTTGCACTATGCTAGGTTGTGATATCTAAAGATACAGACACACACACACCTTAGATTACTCAGTTTTCCTTTGTCACAGATCCTTTCCCAATTTTTCTCTTTAGAGTCTAACTTGGAGTTTATTTGTTGTTGTTTTTATTTGCATACGCGTTTACTTGCACAGGTGGGAGTTTGGGGGGGGTCGGGTGATTTGCCCTCTGTTTCCCGCACCTCCCTGAATATAGGCTCTGGTGAGCCAGAGATATTGCCCCCAAACGCACTCACATAGCATGAATGTTAAGTAGAAAAACGGAAGCTTGATACCACTTTGTCTCCATCTCCAAAAGTAAATTTAATTGCTAATTCCCTTAGGTAATACAAATGTACCACAAGGCCATGGTGACACACGTGAGAGGAGCATTTGTCTCAAAGGGCAGCAGATGGGATCTGTAAATCATACGTGGGGAAAAGAGGTGTCACATGCCTTGGATAGTCAGTAGACTAGTCTTTCTATATGCATCTTAACCTTCTACAATGCAGATATTTATTTTAACAAGCATTTGATCTAGAAGCACTAGCTGAAAAGAACTCACTGTAATAATCCTGAGAAGTAAAGATTAAATATCTCATGAACCATTAAAATCAGTTTCACAGCTGTTATCTTTTTGGAGTGGTATTTCAAATGTTCATCTTTGGCTACTGCTGATATATTATTTTAATTATAGCATCTCTTGAGAGTCTAGTTCTTCTGTAGTACCAAATAAATAAGATAAAACCCTTACGTTTAGCTCTAGGATTGAGAGTGGTCAGTCGTATGTCCAGCATTTGTTTAGAGCTTACTTTATATCCAAGTCATTGTCCCATTTAGAAGACAAGGAGGGATAAAAATAGCTCTGTTGCCCAATGGATGATACTCAGAAAGAGAAAGAATTATCATTGTGTTTAATAAGAGAACTGACAAGCAATCATAATTCTTTCCATTAAGTAAATATGTTAGAAAAATTTATTATGAAATGACACATTATGCACGCCAGGAATCAAAGATGACATCCTTGAATTAAATATGGTAGATGCCATTAAGGAAAACAGTCAATATGTCACTAAGCCATGGCCTGTAAAAATTAAATTGATTTGGTAAATGTAAGTAAGATAGATCTGTTTGCTTTCATCATCAATTTTGAGTGGGTGAACAGGTGATGTCACCAACCTGGGAGCGATAAAGATGCAGGACCATCTGGAAAGGCAGGTGATGAATGGGCAACTGCTTTTGGATAGTGACAGTGCGGTGGTACTTTGTCACTTGGGATGCAGTACTTAATAACTTTTCAATACCATCATAATAAATTTCACTGCCTTATTAATATAGAAATGGTGAGTTATTACCGTGATGGTGCGTGTAAATAACTGGAGATGCAGCCGTCAGAAGCTGATTGTTTGGGCATGTTTCTTTAAGCAACACAGTTGACTCGTGATAATCAACCTATGTCTATACCAGTAGAGTTTATTGCACTTGTCAAAGGAAAAAGTAGTATTATTCAAAATTATATGAAGTCGTAATAAACAAGTTTAATATATTATCAGACTTTTCCTGTAAGTTTTCAAACATGAGGCAGTAAATCATTTTTAATAATGTCTTTTCATGTAAAATAATGTCCTTATGCAGTAATAATGTCCTTTCTTAACTATTAACAAAACAGTTGACTTCTTTGTATGTGTTTTAAAGGGTATTTTTATTTGTACTTTTCAATCATTGGAACTTGGTGGAATGAAATCCTTTTGCAAATAAAGAGCTGAGGCAGGAACCTTAGAACATTTCATTAACAAGCTCGAAAGTTGCTGAGTACAGGCCATGTCACACGTTCCCGTTTTAATTGAACAGATGTACTTAAGAGTAAACCACAGCGAACGAAATACAGACAAAATTACAAACACGTGTCACTAAGAAGCAGGCAGGAAAGAGCCTCTGATGAGCATCTGTGTGTATTTTATGAAGCCAAAGACTACCACTTCATAAGTTTGTCACTGATGTCTCCAGTTTAATGAGGAGAAACAAAATATGTAGATAGGTGTAAGTTGAAGATGAATTACTAGATCAATCACTTAGCACCATTCAGAGTGCCTGCCATTGTTTGGTGAGAAAATAATGAGATCTGGGATGCTGTTCTTATTTATATAGCGGGTGTTCAATCTGGGACGGAATATGGAAAACTTCCTCTTTCATGTCGCTGTGGTCTTTATGTTGTTTCTCGGCCAGGCTGACTTTTAATTCTGACATTGTCTTTCAGGCTGCAGTCTGCCAGCCTCTTAAATGAAATGCCTCTCCACCATTTCTATTACTGCTGAAAAGAGAGCCAGCAGTCTATTAACAGGCAATAAAGTTCAGGAAGCCCAGGACTCATTTCTTGGGTCAGAGGTGAAAATTGCATACTAAATGAAACAAAGGTGTGCCTTGATCGCTCAAGAAGCAGCACCAGAAAGAGCACACGTGTTGTTAGCCAGAAGTCTCCCACTTAAAGGGAAAGGAATAATTGTAATAATGTTGGCCGATAGAGTTAAGTACTCAGTTGAGAGAAATTATATCAATCTGACAAATATAGCCTTCACAGGAGATAAAGTCTCTAATGACCTTAAATGCATATATTTATCATTTAATTCAACAAGCCTATTCCCTTGGGCTTTTGACCAACTACATTTCCCCTAAAGTTCAGAAATTTTTTACTAGCCCAGAGAATAATGGCCATTTGTCACAGGGTTTCAAAGCTAAACACAGTTGGAAGCAAAGGACAGGAGGGAAAAAATGGCTAATAGAGTCTTTCCACCTCAGAGAATATTAATATGAAATTTTGTTGATGCATGAGCTGCAATATTTCGTGGCTGAACAGTAGGTGGCACACAGCATAGTGAAAAAATGGGGAAATTTTAATCTAAGTGATTTTCATCTGATTTCATTAACTTCCGAATATGTCATCAGCATACACACCACATTAATTTGCAAAATAATAGGAACACTAAATAGTTATGAAATGTGCTAGTTAAATGTAGAAAAATCAAAAGGATCCCACAGAAATGGAAGCAGAAGTTCTAATGTTTCATCAGGTAAAGTGTGTGTGAAACAGGAAAGCCCCCAGAATAAAGGGGCCCTTGTGTATGGTGGTCTTTTCCTCACTGTTATTCTTGGTCTCAACTTGATGAAGTGTATTCTTGATCTACACGAAGAACTGTGGCTCCTGTGTCTCCCTTTGTGAGATTGTCCCTGCCTCTGTTCCTGCTGTCAGTCAGTTGTTCTTTCTCTGGGGCAGCCACGTTGGTAACTGCAGTATCTACTTGCAAATAGATTTCTGTAAAACCATATTATCCTTCAGGCCTTCGCTCCTAACTCCCACCCCCCTTCCTTCAACAATCTGGCCATTCATGTGGCGTAGCTCCCTTGCTTGCTTCTTTGCCATATGTCTAATGGTTTGTGTTTCGGGAGGCCGT
The DNA here is from genome assembly GCF_000956105.1 of Propithecus coquereli. Lineage (NCBI taxonomy): Eukaryota > Metazoa > Chordata > Mammalia > Primates > Indriidae > Propithecus > Propithecus coquereli. Next base: position 3,027,692 of record NW_012139413.1, on the reverse strand, counting down.
GTGATAGAGTGGAACAAACACTGGGCTGGGTGCCAGGAGCCTTGAGCTCTTGCCCCAAATCAGACTGAGGACCTTGGAAAAGTCATTTGATTTTCTCTTCCGAAATCTCACCAAGGTCTATTCTAGCTCCAACTTTCTGAGTCTTCAAATTCTGTCCCTTATACCCACTCTTTACTTCTTTTTATACATATGGACATGCTCTATCTTGTCATGGTTTTAGAGGTTTTATTTATAGTGGAGTCATGTTTCGGTCTTTGCACCCTGGGAAGGATACAAGTTAACTTTAAATTAAATAGAAAATAGGTATTTGTTTTACAATTTCTCATATATTAAACTGGCATATAATTGTGTTTTATAAACCTGAAATCAAAGCTCCTCTGCTATGTGCATCTCTTTTTAGATTTTATATTTTAGCAGAAAAGGGAGCTTAAGGCCAAAGCTTTGTTTTGAGAAGAAAATAAGTTGCTTAGAGAGAGGGCTCTATTTCTAGCTATCTTTGAAAAGACACAAGTGTGAATTTCATTCTGTCCCTGAGGGATAACTTAATTCAGCCTCAATATTGCATTTGGTCCTCTCGAATATAACATGGATGTGATGGGCTTTTCTCAGCAACAGCAGTAACAACGACACAAGAGCCAGAATAACATAGGAACTGAGAGCAAGGGGTCTAGAGACATGTGGCCTGTGTTCAAGTTCTCTACCACCGACTAGCTTTGTGATCTTAAACAAATGCTTAACCACTTTTGCCTCGATTTCTTCATCTGTAAAATGGTAATAATAGGATCTGTATCATAGGATTTTTGTGAATATTAAATATGAAGATTACATTGTAAAGTGTTATAAAGGGCTTAGAGCAGGGCTTGGTATGCCGTAGGAAGCACTTCAAAGCAAACTGATTTTAATAATCATCATCACCATCATCTTCCAAATTTGGGGATGCTTCTTGCATCCTTGTGAAGGAAGGGTTGGGGAATTCAGTCTTTCAAGTTGGAGCTCTTTGGCTTGGCATAGCCACCACATCAAAGAATTAAATATTGTCCCCTTTCTAAATACCACTGAGAAGTAACTTTCCCCAGGCCAAACACATTCAAGACATTGATTAATGTTTAAATGGTTCTTTTACTGAATTCTTAAGTGTCGCTAAACAGTGCAGAGGAGGAAGACCAGCAGTTTGACTTCACATCTAATTTATGTTCTTGTACCATGGTGGGGTGGGGTTGGGGGGAGGTAGGAGCTCAACATATAAACCTCCGAAAAGTGTACCCCCTCAGCCTTAATTCTCTTCATATATTCTTCCATCAGCTTCCCTTTAAGGGTTACCTCTTCTTTTACTTTTTTACTAGTTTTTATTTCAGCCCCCAACACTGCTGTGTCTTGCAAAATTTGCCTCCTCAGGCTCCAGCTTGAGAGTAATAGGGCAAGTTTCTCTAGCAGGGAGAAACGTGATCTAGTCTGTAGAGCTGGGGATAGATCTGTGTGCTTTTATTACTCCAGTTCATGCTCTTCTTCAGTAAGGACTGTCATGGTGTTCTTTCTGAATAATCTGAGAACAAACATACCCATGACAGGAAGTATCTTCCTAAGGTATCAATGTCTAATTATAAATGAAGAAAGCATACTCTGACCATTAGCAAGATGTTGACCTTGTTTCACATGAAATAATAACTCTTGCCATCTTGTAAGTTTACTTCCTTCCTGGGCGCTGCTCCATCAATGGCCTATTAAGTGAGAATGTCTCTGAATTGCTGAGAATATCATAACTCAATATATTGTGATAAAGTATATGAGAGTGTTTCAGAGAAGTGGTAAGACATATCCTAACCTTTTTATGCATTGCCCTTTGTTTATTCTTAAATTTTTCTTAAATTTTGGGTCCCAATGGGTCAGTGGATCCTGAGATTTTCCGGGCAGAAATTTCGGGATTCATAGATTCAGACTCTATAGAAAACTCATTATGATTTCTGACATGTAAAACTTCGCTGTTTATCATTACCTTTGAACATTTTGAACACAAGAAATATCAAAAGTTGTATTTTAATTCTCACAAAGAAATTCTAAAATATGTGCTACTAGATATTGGATGAAGGCAAGTTCTCCAACTCACAGGATATTAGAAGGGGGATACTTGAATTATATGGTTGAGGATTTATGGTTGAAAGTAACAGTAGTCCAAAGTTGAGTTTGCCTGAATGTAGGTCGAAACTACTGAAGAAAGAGCTTGAAGAGTGAGACCAGTTATAGGAAGCCCCTTCTTCCCTGGAATATAGTTATCTTTTTCCTTCAGTTCTCCTAACCATTAAAACTGAATGTTAATGTCTTCCAGCATCTGCAGCATGAAAAAAATTGTCACAAAACTACCACAAGCTATGATTATTTACTTATACGAACTCTGCCATATCCTAAGATATCTCTCCATGTGGGGGCTTTCATTGAGATTTAGTAATACACTTAATTGGAATATTTAATAAGGAGTTAGAGCCTTTAAAAAAAAAAAACTTGGAGAAACCATCAATCTTGAGAAAACCAGATGCGAATATGATTTTAACAAGAGAATTTTCACTTTCCTTGTACCTTTCAAAGCATGGAAAAATTCTCCTTTGAAGATATTAATTCTATAAGAACGTTGTCAGCAGTAAAAGGTTGAAGAATAGTTGACTTTGACTATGGATAATCCAGGTTAAAACATATAGAAGGTACTTGATGAAATCATGAATTGTTATGATTCAAATTCCAGAACTCCAATATTGATCCCTGATCATTGATTTCTGAGGAACATTATGGAGGGTATTATGATGGGGAGGTGTGTAATATCACTTGGTGAACTTGACCTGAAAGTGTGCATTTGAAGTTTGATTCCTTGCTGAACTACCAGAACTACTGATAGAGAAATAAATCTCCAATGGACTTTAGTTTCTACTCCACAAATCTTCCATGAACCTCCTTGAGAGTCTAAGATACAGTTGTAAAATATTATTAAAGGGTTTTGGTTTCTATGTGTTATAGTCCAGCTAAGTACCTCAAAGCACGTATCCCCAATTACAATCCTCTAAGTAGTGTTGAAAAGGGAAGAGGAAGTTAGTTCACCTTCAGTTTCTATGAAATAGGACGAAAGGTGCTGTAGTCAGGTAAAATGACAGTTAAAATACTAGGACTTTAAGTCAGGAAAGCTAGAACGGTGATGTGACATGTGCTATGGACCTAGGTGAACAGGACTGTTTCATGCCAAATTCTGGTAGACTGCAGTTACTGCAGATGAGATGGGGCTAGAGGATTAGTTAGTTCCAGTTGAGGAAAAAAAAGAGATGAAAAAGAAGCACTAATTGTCACATTAGGATGCTAGGATTCATTACCTAAGCTGGTAGGGGCTAGAAAGTACAGCAAAACCAGGTGGTACTTCCATCATCATCTGCTCTTCACTAAGACTCTGTCATGTGATTTGTCTGTCATCCTTTTGAAAGCCGCTTACATTTTCATCCCTATTATAACTTTCATAAGTTTATTCCATTATCATGGAAAACTTTATCTATATTTACTCTTTCATGTGTTAAATAGTACCTGTTTATTTTAGTATCCACCCTAAATTCTTCCTCCCTATGAGGCCTCTGAGCTTGGGAGGTTAGAAAGGACAGAGAGATTGCCTTTGGACAATCATCTTCTTGTTCAAAACCCTTCTGCCATCTTGCTCTTCTGTTCTATAAAAAGAAAAGGTGATTTTCTGTGGCTCTAAACAAGGCATATACTCCATGAAGTAATAAGCTGGCTCTCAATACAGTGTGTAAAACAGGGCCGCTTATAGGTAGATTGCAAAAATGTCAGAAGAAAATTATGTAGTAATGAAAACTGGTCTATCCAAGTTTTTAAAAATGAGTGACCCTGTATTTTCAGGAAGAATGGAAACCTCTATTTAATATAAGTCCTTTGGTCATTGAGATGTGTCAGAAACCCTGCCCTTTATTCTGAAGTGCCATTGTGTTAGCGCTGAAATGTAAAAATAATAAACAGCTGACATTTTAGGCACAGACTAAACATCAAGCAAACGACATTACATCAAAGCTCTTGAGAGAGTTACAAGACGACAATATGCCAAAAGAAGAAAAGTGAGAAATGGTCACAAAATCCTCTGTTTGTAGTAGTGGATTTGTCAGTGTAAGCGCGTTTACCCAATTCTGACATTTGGTTTTGTTTGTCTGGAAAATTGTTTTTTGATTTGGATTCATACAAAGTATGGATGAAGTGCAGAAGATAACATATGGCTCCAAAATGTGTTCTTATTTTTGTTTATGATTGATTAATTAATATATAAACTTTGCTATTGTCTACTGCACGTGTACAATGCATCCTTGTGAAATGCCCTGAGAATACAGCGGTGCATGATGACAGCTTACTCTCCCTCGCCTCTTCCCTTTCCGTTCCTTTCTTCCCTCTTTTCATCTTTATTTTCTCTAGTCTTCTTTTTGTTTATTTTATCTTTTCTTCTCCTTAGCCAAATGTCAATATAGCTCTCTTCATCAAATAGTTTTGGTTAGATTAATTGAGAATCTATCCAATATATGTGACACTTTCCTTCAGAGCAACTATTCTCAATTGTGACCATCTGAGTCACAGTTAGTCATTTTGAGGATGCAGGCGGGAAGAACACCTGTAGTTATTCACTTACAGGGGCATTTGTACCTGAAATCATTTGCAGGTGTTAAGCATGTGCTTATGAAGATGGGAGCTAGGTATTTGAGGTCTAGAAGAAAATTTGCCTCTTGATTTAATATTATTTTCTCTCTTCCTTATCTGTTGGTTACTTGGAGAATGAATGCACATAGTTTTAACTTCATGTCCTGAATGACTGCAAACAGGAGATAGAAAGGCAGCTTTGGCTCTTTCATGTGGTTCATATGAGTATTCTCTCTGGCTCCAAGGATCCATTTACATAGGGCCTTTACAGAAAAAAATGCTGTAAAGTTTTCTAGTTTTGAGGACAAAATCGCTCATAAAACCTGTGATGTGTAGCATTTTAATGAATGTTAGCCACATTTTAAGGTTATCGTTATATAGGTGTTAGTGTTCCTGGGATTTTTCCCGGTATTTCTATAATAAAGATAAAAATTATCTAAACAATTTAATGATTAGTAGTGCATATTGGTAAACTTTTTTTACAAACTTCCATGAAAGCATATTAACCATATGTCATGTACCATGGCATAAAAAATAGAAAGAGAAATTTGGCAACCAGGATCCCAATGCTCTGTTGACATCAAATTTGGCAGATTTTGAAAATTCCGTGATCATTTTTCTCCTTATGTGACACTAGTCTTGTTCATTCTTCAAAAACATTTGCCTTAGCATGGGGAATTATAGATAATTTGATGCAACAGGTTTAAGTTACCATTTTCATAGTGAAAAGAATAGCTTAGCATGATCCTGATTTTCCTTGGTTTCCTCCCATTCTCAAAAGAAGCAGAGGTATTCACATTTCTTTGTCTAACAGTTTTATAATGTCTTAAGAGATTAACAGTGAGCATGAATGAAGGCCTACGGATTAGACAACAAAAAGCCTGGGACGTCCACTACCTTGCTTGCAGATTTTACATTTTCCAGCATTGCTGAGCGAGTATAAAAACTAAGAAAAGATAATAAGTACCAGAGTCTCAAAAGTGTTTAGTGATTCAAAAAATTCAGATGACATGTCAGAACTGACAGACTGATGGAGCCGTCCGTGGCAGGGCTCACTTTTTTGTCTTATGTTCAACTCTCATACTGAGTGAATGCAGATGTTATCGTGGTACCCCAGACAGACGGTCAGTGAAATGTGACAAGCTGTCAGCAAAGTTACACTACGTTGATTTTGTTAAAGTATCCACAAGCTTTATAGTTTCTTTTTATATAAAAAACTCTTACTTTATTTAGTCAAGAGAATGGAAGCTGTTGGGGAAATCACTTGTGCTTTTATCATCGTTAGAATACCTTGGGTTTTTTCTCAGGGGAAATTATATTTAGCAAATTAAGTAGTAATTTTCCCCAAGTATGGAATCCCAAAGTATCTAACAGTAATTTTTGCTTTCAACTTCTATAATTTTTGCTCCATTTACATTGCACCTCGACACTTTGGTAAAGGACGTTTCAAGAACAGAAAGAGTGAATTTTCTTCATTTAAATTACAAGTAAAGATGAGAGGTTATAAATCTGAAGTGCTACTTTAAACAAAAACCTTTCCTAAAAGAAGTTTAGGTGTGGAAAATGAAACTGTTGAGTTTAGAGTTATCAAAATCTAAGATCTTTGCTTCCATTCTTTAGTTTGGGGCACTAAAAATTAACGCTGGCAAAAGAAAAATCTTCATAGAAAACAAACATTCAATCAATTCATGAAAATCAATTCTGATTGTCATATATAGCTTAGATCTTTAGATTTTTCTTATAAAATTGGGGAATATAAAATAGTACTTAGGAAATTAAAGAATCTTCAATGCTATAACATCTTTATATCTAAAAGTTAGGCTTGCTTATTAAGTGATCATTTTTGACATCAATCTCAGATTCAATTTAACTCAGGAATTCAGAAGTCAGAACAAATAAAACAATAATTAATTGAGCAAAATTAAATAAAGAACATGCATTTGGAAACTGTAGTCTTAACTGTGTTGCCTTTAGTGATATTACTGCTATTTTTTAAACCAAAGAAGACATCAGTGATGACATTTGAGTTTAACATGGCAGTTTATTTGTAGCCTCTGGGTGCAATAATTGGTTGCTTTTAACCCCATGTCAAAGTGTTCCTGTTGTCTATAATCTATTTAATTTCAAATAATAAATTGTTTGGTAGAAGATTACTTTGCAATCCTAGTTTCCACAAATTAACCTCTGTTTACACATTCACTTTTAGAAACCAAAGGTGAAAGGAAAACATGAGCCTCACTTGTTTTGTTCAATTTATATTGTCACCGAGGACATTAACATACAATGAGAAACTGTTCTGTGATTTTGAAAAAATGAAAAGTCAAGACATTTTGAAGATAGCATCTAGCCCAGTGTTTTTGCAAAACACAGAACTAAACAATCAAACGAAATTATGCATATGGAGGAAATGATTTAGAATATGTTTCGCTGCTAATCGCACTCATGCTGAAGTTTTAAATTTCATCTGTCTGCTCAGATCTATTGTGAGCCATTAAGTGGCTTCCTTTTTTCCCGACAAATTGAATGCTGCAACTGCAAGGAGCTCTTTTGTTCTTTTAATTCAGTCAGCATGGAAATGATTTTCTCATTTCAGGCCCTTTTCTGTCCTCTCTTCATTGTGTCAATAAAATAGAGTTGTGCAGAGCTGCTCTAATCAGCTTAGAGTGCTAATTCATTGCGCCGGGATGCTATCTGTGTTTGGCTACAGGTGGGCACTCTAAGGGGTCAGTCTCCAGGGGAGTGTAATTGTGTGTCTCCTGGGGCTTGTTTGCAGAATGACCTAAAGCTGAAGCCCCAGCTCGGGGCGGGGGCGGGGGGGGTGGAAACTGAACAAATATATGCCCACGCAAACATATACAGCTGTATTTTCATGGCATCCATTTCCTTGGTCCGACATTCTGAGGTTCTAGCAACATTCCTTTCATTTTACCTATTCTCAGTCTTCCATGATTAGCCATGAAACATAGATTCTTTTAAATTTTGCACATACTTCCTTAGGATACAAGCTGTTTAGTATTTCCAAGATACAAGTTAAAGGTTAGGCTAGGATTTAACATATGCATAGTATGAACAAACTAAACTAAAAAAAGAGAAACAGAAACCACCAATTTTGGAAAATATATTCTTTTGTGTCCTATGAAAGTTGAAATATTATGAACTAGTAAATTAAGCTTTATGGGAAGTGAGGAATTTCTGGAAACTTTGGAAAAGAAAAATGATTAGTTGTTTGGAATAAGGGGAAAAACTGCAAGGCATTAGGTTTTTGAGAAGTAATATGTCCTTGGGTAGTCTGGGATAATGGCAAATCTTTCCAGTGTTAGCATCAGTGTGATTGTCAAAAACATGTTGTGAATATGAACTTATTTACTGGGTTCGACATTTTTGGTGTTAGGATTAAAAATGCCATAACATCTTCCTTTTATTTTTTCCTGATGATATTTTGATTTACATTGGGATTAATTCCATTCTCAATGGAAAATATTTAGGACTTTGTAACTCAGGTCGTTATATAACTTTAAGCAGGTTTATGGAGTAGAAAGAAAAGAAGTGATAAAAGATTTCAGCTGTGTGAATCTGCTGGTTAGCTATGGAAGGACTGAGCAAATATTCTTTCATTTGCTTAAGAAACTTAAGACTTGTTCAATTTTTTTTTTAAAGTATATTCTGTTTATTAACAAAAGAATAAGGGGGAAATGCTGTATTGCTTAAATAATTTGAGAAAAAACTTTATAGTCATGTGATAAATTCAAACTAGCTTAACAACATGTCAGTTTACAGAGTTTGTGTTGTTATATATGAAGTTTTGTATAGGGACAGTAATTGTTTGTAGAAATGCCAATTATTAAAAGGTACTTTAGAAGGAAATGTTATCTTCCTCATTTTTAGGAGACATCATTTGATTTTAATTCTTTAATTCTTTCCCTCTCCAACTAATGTTTCACCTACATATCATAGCTGGTTTGGTTGATCTTGTAACATTGCTGCTTCCTGGGAAAGGTTTGGAATTTCACTTAGCTATTTACATTTATTTATTTAGGATTAATTTTGAGTAGCATCAGGAGATGAAAGAGAAAATATGGCAACTTGTAAAACTGATCTTTCATTCTCCCCTCCACCCCAATTTAGAAATGCTTTTATATGGGGCTCCAAGATAGTCAGAATTCAAATTCCTTGGTCTTAACTAGGGTGAATTCTCCACTTTAATTATTATTAATGATTAATGATTTTTCTGGTATAAGCAATTATACTTTCAGGCAAAATAGTTTCAATGTGATTTTCTGAAATTGATGAGGTAGTTTATTCACTTAATTTTATGTTTTGAAAGTGCTTTGTTCCTACTTCCTGTCTCATTATCCTATAAATTTTTTCTTTCTTTCCAGATAACCGAATTTGAAGTGATTTTAGTATTAGCTATCTCTTATAAACAGCCAAATCCTTTGGCCGTGCTAAGGCTTATGTGGCATGAATTATTCAACAAGGAGGGAAAAAAGCAATATTTTAGCAACTCGTTTTGGTAATTTTTATCTTTATAAAAATAAACTCTAACTTCTTGGGATAAATTAAAATCAACACTACAACATCCCTTTTGGGGAGAAGGTCTAAATCATGTTAGCCCAGTTTGGGTCCAAACTGCAAAGCTCTTACCTTCATTCAGCTTAAATGGCCCACCAAAGAGAGCAGACAGAAATCGATGAGAATATGCACTTGAAGGGGGCATTTTTAATAAAGAAATTGCCTTTTCTACTTCAGTCATCTATTTCCCTAATTCTCTTCTGTGTTAAATAGATTTATTTGTTGTAAGAAACATGTTGGTTGAATGATTTGGTCTTATGTCCTATTGCAGAATATGCTGGATATTGGCTCAAATGCCTATTGGATAAAAGGAAGTTGGTTTGTCTTTATTGTTTGTTTTGATTGCCACTTCCAAGCTTTATAATGATGTTGATGATCATTTCATTCCTTGAAAAAATAGGATGTAAAATTAGACTTTAAAAGTTTTAGTTGAATGGTGGAGTAAAATTGTTGATTTGGTCTTTCTTCTACCACCAACTTTTAAGGCCATAATTTTTTCCCAACTTTTAGAGAAAAAAGATTACAAGGAATATTTTCATGTATGTGTTTTGCATTGTTAAAAAACTCCACAGTTAAACTATCATGTTAGAGTCAAGAAGATAATTTTATAGAAAAAAATAGCGAATTACCCACATAGTCATCTTAATGTATGACTTCCACTTAGATGTAGATATATAGCCATATATGTTATTTCTGGTGTAACAGATTGCTTGTATAATATTGCTAAAAATGACCAGCTTCGAGGAATTATTAACTTAACTTCCTTCAATGTATCTCTTTAAATCCAGCGCAGTGATCTTATAGTAGAACTAAATTATTCTCTGCCTTACAGGAAAATCTACCTGTTTTA
>NW_012139413.1:3014621-3016820 GCF_000956105.1 Propithecus coquereli | reverse complement strand
AATAATTGTAAAAATTTGATCTTTAGCCATAGTTCTTCAGAAGTTTCCTAGTAAAGGGATTCCCAAGATAAAGTAGATAAATCTATATTAAAAAACAAAACATAATTTATAACAAAAATCTTCTCACTAATGTTTTTCTAATTTTTTTTTACTAACATTGTAAAGGAAATAATGAGCAAATAATTCTGGTGTTTAGGAATGTAAATCAGATAAATTAGATGAGAAAATTAAGTTATGAATTTGAGGCAGTTTTTAAGCTCGTTAGGCTATATGTCGATTACTAGTATTGTAATCTGAAACATACTTTTTAACACTTAATGCTCTTTATTGAGTATCATGGGTGCTTCAAATATGGCTTTGACATGGATATTTTTATCCAGAAAACAAGTGAGTATTCTTTTATTATTAGAGATCTTCAGTAAATTAAATATTTCAGATCCTTTCCATTTAAATTCTATCTCTGTGGTAAACACCCAGTCACAGACCTCTTATTACTTTATTGTCCAATAGAGATATAACATGAGCCACATAAGTAATTTAAAATGTTCTAGTAGCTACATTTATAAAAGTAAAAAAGAAAAACATGAATTAATTTTAGTAATATAGTTTATTTCACCAATGTGTCCAAAATATCCTTTCTAAATGCAAAAAACATAAAAATTATTGCTGAAATATTATACCCTTTTTTGAACTATAATCTTTGAAATTTAGTATGTATTTTATACTTACAACCATGTATTAATTTGGACTAGCCACATTTCAAGTGCTTAGTAGCCACATGTGGGTACTGGCTATCATATTTGACAAAGTCTTAGAAAATCTTGAGTACTCAGTCTTTTTTAGCGTGATTCAGCTCAGTGTTAGCTACCATAGAGTAGGAAGCACTGAAAGTCACCGGGGAGTCAGCCCATCTAGCCCAGCCCGCTCATTTTATGAATGCAGACACTGAGGGTCAGGGAGGGTTGGTTACTTGCCCAAGGTCACCCAACTACTTCGAGGGAAGAGCTTAGATCAGATTCCAAGTTTCTTCCTGAAGCTTAGTTTATTTTTAATTCTATTAAAATATGCTGCTTTTGCTATTTATGCAAGAATGTCAAATGTGAAGTGTAAGAGAACGACAAACAAAAAACCAACTAAACAAACAAACAAAATTGGGAATTGTTAAAACAGTCTTGAGACTTTGAATTTCGAAGGAGTACCACTTCAATAAAGGATTATTTGTTAAAATTTCTTGCATGAACTACATCTCACTTTATTAGACTATCATATTTTATAAATAAATATTGATATTGCAAGTAAATACATTAATTTTAGCCATTATAGATAATTTATTTTGGTATCTTTTAGTCCTAAAAAGAGAAATAAAGGCAGGTCTTTTATTTCATTTTACATTGAATTACTAGAGTTTTTTTTGGATTGTTGTGATTGAAGCCCTGGTAGGAAAATGACCGAGCCCTGGTCTCATATTCGTTGGCCCACTGACCCAAAGAAGAAAACCTGATTGTTCATACTTCTGCATTTTTCTTTCCTTAGACAATATCTGAAATTAAGCCCTATCTGACAGGGTCAATAAAATGCTACTGATTACAATTTATCTGGAAAGCATAAACGAGAAAGATACAGGTCTTCTTTCACAGAATTGGCAGCTGATGCTTATTGAACCTGAGCTAACATTCCCAAATGAAATGAGGTGGGGCAATTTGAGTCATATGATAACAATGTTGTCATCCTGGGGAACAGTCTCGGTATGAATCAGCACAGTTCTGTGAAAATTAAACATGTGAACACCAAGTGAATGTCACGGAACCTCCCTCGGTTATAGGCATGCATACCTGTATCCATAGGAGGGCCCCCCACTAGAGTGAGAAGTGGCCAAAAGTTCCCTAAGAAAGACAGGGGTTGCTGTCACCGTCTAGATGGGGTTTGTAATAGTATCGTCCTGTTTTCACTCTCCACAGTAGAAAATTTCTACTAGGCTAACAAGGCAGAGGGTAATGAGAAACATGCCAAGTTAAAAAAAAAAAAAAAGAGCAAGAGGGAGGGGTCTAACCTACGAACAGGAAACAAATGTGATCAATTACTCCAAGTGTGGCGCTCACAGATACCTTATCTTAGGGCTCCTTAAAATAAAAGCCTGATTGTTACCAAATGCCTCTAAGAAGTGAGGGAGAAAAACACATTGGTGGGGGATGCAGGCTG
>NW_012139413.1:3013654-3014571 GCF_000956105.1 Propithecus coquereli | reverse complement strand
GAAACATAAAATGTATCAAATTTGAATGATTCGCCTTCCCCTGTTTTATTTAAAAAATAAATGAAAACAACACTTTTGCTTAGTTCTGTGGTTGGCCTCCACAAAACAGTTTTTTTGAATAAATACTTATCATTCCTAAATAAAGAGGTCATCAATGCAATTTTCTGTGATTCAGAGATGAATAGGGTCTGTCCATTATCAATTCCTCAATTGAGGAAAAAAGGAAATTAAGTTCCTAATTAGGTGAATTTGGACTAAAGAGGTGGGGCATTGAAGGGATGAGGAAAATTGAGAGGTAGTTGATGCCATTTCAGACTAATGATAGGAGAGGAAATGAAGATGGGGGTGGGTGGGAGTTGAGCCTGAAAGGTCAGTGACCTTATTAGGACAAGAGTAGTAGTAGATCTTCAAAAGCTTTTACCTGCAATAGGTTGACAACGTGTCAGGTTCTGGGGATGGTCAAAGATGCAAATCCTCGAGAAAGAGGACAGTAAAAATAAGATTGCATATTTTTATAAGGAAAATATTTGAATATTATTAGAGAGAGAGAGAAATGACAATCAGCTTTGTAACCAATTTTTTTCTGAATCATTTTTCTATGTGATATAAAATATCCCTTTCAGATAATAACTGGATTTACTTTGGTATAGAATAGATAATGCTACTCTTAAGGATTAGGTTTCACTGTTAATATAATGTGTATTTTTCCTGTATTTATACCTACTAAAAAGATACATAATTTTACAAGTACACTACTACATAGATATATCATTTTAGATATGAAGTGGTAGTTATTTACTGGAACATCTATTATATGGATGTGCAATACTTTTTTATGTAGACAAATTTTAATTTTTCCTTAATAATTTAAATTATCCAGGAATTCATTGACAATAATTGTAAAAATTTGATCTTTA
>NW_012139413.1:2935726-3009739 GCF_000956105.1 Propithecus coquereli | reverse complement strand
GGTAGTGGGGGTGAACATGACTTTATATTGATGTAAAAAAATGTAGTTCTACTCTTAGTCTCCTGAAGTATTTAGAGAAGTGAGTAGCAACCAATCATAGCCTTAACTGAGCAGGAGTGAAACAACTCAATGATTGAAAAATAAAAGTACCCTGAATACGACATGGGGAGGTAGAGTTAAATAGTAATATATCATCTGTCGATGGTGCAGATGGTGCAGTCATTCTGAGACGTTTGTATTTTAAAGAAGAAAGGTTATTTTTGAAGTGATTGCAAATAAAAGGTCTTATGGTAATAAATATATAGAAGGTATTAATGTTTGACTCAGAATTGAAATGTTCCTTGTTATTAATATATTCAATGTCTGGCAAGGGAAACTACATATGAAATGTTTACTCATTCTATGAAATAAATAATAATAGTAATTATGTTGTTAATATCATCCATCTTAAAAGGACAGCTTTGTTCTATTAGTCCCTAAAGAAGAGCAAGGCAGAATCTCATGAAAAAGTGTGAGTATATTCTACTTATCCTCCAATCAGGCAGGAAATAGTATGATTAAGGCTCTGGGTAGGGACCTCAGGGCTAGAGAATCTTGGCTACATCTTCCCCAAATTTCCCATAAGTGCAATAGAATTAACACTATCCCTTTCTTGGAGATCCTGGGTCAGTAGGTGTTATAGGATTATGTTATGAGGTGTGACTATAAAGTAGTAAGATTGTTTTTCACACTCCACACCCAGAAACAGCCTCTTTTTACTTCGGTGAATAAAACATAATAATTTTTCTAAGGGCATTCACCTCATCTGGTCCTTATGCACGTGTGTGTACTCACAGACAGAACCTGCAATACTCCCATCTTTCTTCACTCTCACATAAACTATCACTGCTTTCTCAGAGACCTTTGACAAAAACATATGGAATAGAGTTATTTCGGTTGCTAGAAATGATTTTTTAAAGCTCAATGTCTTGCCAGGAAGATGCCCTGTAGATAAGCAGAGAAATAATCGTTCATTTTCAGAGGACTTTGTTAGAATGGTCTTGTCATCTTGTTCTGCCCATATTTTTCCAATTAAGTTCTAGCCAGTTGGAATCAAATGTCTTCATGGGATGGCAGACTGCTCAAGTAGGCTATTTTGCACATATTCTGTAGCATGCTTAGCAATTGGGCTTGTCAGTCAGTCAACACGTATTTATTGGGCGTTTATGTGGCGAACCAGACAAATCCATTCCCTGAGCTCTTGCTCTTATGTTCTCAGGGGCCTGTCATCCACACAGAATTTCTAATTGAAATTTTCTTTTTCAAAGTGGACTCATCTACATTTGAGTTACAGGAAGAGAAGTGGGAGTAATAGAATCCATTTTAATCCATTTAAGGGTAGACGTATATTAATAACTTACCTTATAGATATCTTTCAGTTTTCTACCTTCTCCTCATTTTTTGTTTTATTTTTGTTAATGTGATTATGAAAGAAAGAAAGAAACATATGCATGTAGTAAAATTCAAGCAGTGCCTAAGTAAGTCTCCTTTCTTCTGGTAGACACACCACATCTCAATTGTTGAATAGTTTCAACAATTTCTTACATATCATTCTAAAAAGTTTACATGAAAATGTATGTACATATATACACACATTGTGTATGTGTGGACAGAAATATTTTTCTTGCAAATGTGTACGTATATATTCATTTAAGTCTTAGCTCTCTTTTTATAGTAGTATTTTGGATATCTATCTTTATATATCTACTTAATTCTTTTAAATATTTATTTAATTACTGAGCACATTTGTCCCTGTCCACACTACCTCCCATCCCAGCACAACCGATGTTTTTCTTGTGTGTCTTTCTAGATATACGACATGTATATAGAAGCAAATACATATATCTTACTTCTCTCTTTTATACGAGTAGTATACACTAAGAATGCCATTCTGCAGTTTGCTTTTTTTCACTTACTCATTTATCTTGCAGATCATTCCATATTAATATGTAAAGAACCTCTTCATTTTTTTTATTTATGGTATAGAATTCCATCGAATGGATATACCACAATTTGTTTAAAGATTCTTTTATTGTTAAACATTTGGGTTGATTTTATTTCTTTTTCTCTACTGCAAACAATGCTAAGTGAATCACTGTATGTAGAATAAAAGGACCTAGGCATTTATAATTATTTCAGGTTTTGCCAATTTTCTGTAGCTGTACTAACCAACCCTCCCAACAGCAGCATATGAAAGTGCTTATTTCCCTACTCTTACACACCAACATGGTATATAACTAAGTTATTTGACCTTTGCCAATTATAGGTCAAAAGTAGTGTTTCAGTGTATTTTTAATTTACATTTTTCTGATTATGGGGTGAGGTTAAGCATTTTTTCCATGTAGTTAGGATCACTAATCCATGATCATATATCTAGTTAGTGACAGAGGCAGGCCTAGAATTTGTATCTTTTGGTTATTAATTTAATAATTTAATTACTATAACATTTCTCACTATAGTACATAAGGGTAGTATTTCCTATCATTTGACTCCTACCAACCTCTGGTTATTGTTAGGATCATATGAAATAAGCTATAATGCAAAAACATTTTCAAAACAAAAAAGAGCCCTACATAATGCAAGATAATGGTTCATTTAATTTTATAAAGAAATCACAACATCTATCACTTCTGAAAACATGCAGTTCATAATGAAAATAGAATAAATGGTTTGACCTGGCTGCAGTCTGAGAGAGGTATGGCAATTAGGTTGTTATGAGGCCTTCTGGACAAGCAGAGTCCTGATTTTACTAGCTTCGTGCTGACATGTATGCCTTGTTTTTTTTTCCTCCCCTAAAGAATGGAAAACATTGTACCTTCGCAGAGTGATGGCAGTCTTGCTTCGCTTAAAACTTCATCACCCTCCGCATGAGCAATTTGCCTTGTTCTCTGAAATGGGGGGCGGAGGCAGAGAATATTTGCAGTTCTCTTTTCAAATAGATATTTCAAAATAGATAGATGGATTAAATAAAAATTCTTCACCTGTGTGTTATTGTTTATTGGAGAAAAATTCAGAACTTTCAGATAATTGGCTTTCATTGTTTTCCCCAGTGTCAGCTTTAGATAGCACAGAGGTAACACATGTATGCATATGTTTCCTTAGTTACTTTATCGTGCAATGTCATCATTATATAAAATCACTTTAAGGCATTTACTTTTATTTATATTTCATATTGGCTGGGCAAACTGTTTATTAATTTTGCATGCACATAGCTTAAAAACATTAGCCAGTACACAGTAATGGCTGGCCTAACTTGCATGTACAAAAGTGGAATTTAGGAGATTAACTTGCATTTGACCTACTTCAGCTCTCCTGGTAATGAGGGGTGCAGGAGCACAGAATTAATCTCTCTCAATTTGTGGCTCTCAGGGGTGCTGCTAAGTTTTAGAGTGCTTGAATTTTAAAAGTCTCCTGTCGTGCCGAGGAGCTTTTGCTACCCAGTAGAACTCTGTTAACTGTTGTGATTGAAGTGCTGGTTTTATCTATTGCAGCAATATTTGTGACAAATATTATGAAGTCATGTGTTATATTACAAACTGCATTGTTTGGCTCAGAAAGCAAAATGGGAAAGACTTAGGTCAAACCTGTTGAGCCATGATGCATTTTTTTCCTTCCTATCCCTGAAACACTTATTACTGTAGCCAAAAATGCAGAAAGCTTTAAACTGCTTTACAAATATATCAGAAGCTGTCTTTTATCATATATTTGTTATGTGATACTAAAGTACTGCTGCTGGGAAGGTATAAGTCAAGTTGATATAATTTGGATTGATTTGCTTTTAAAAGCTTTGAAATGACAGTGCAATTATTGCTATGATGCAGGTCCCTTACAACTGGATTAATGCATTTAATGAACAATTTGACTATGTAATTTATTTCTGTGGAGTTCACATTAACTGTTAAATGCATTTATTCCCTAACATTCATATTAATAATACTGTGATAATGTGCAGCAGTAGTAGCAGGGATAAACTCCAGAAGAATCTTTCTTTCTTAGTTTGGTTTCAAATTTTCCCTTCATTCCCACTAATTTTTATCGTGTAGCAGATCAGTAGCAAAATCTGTGTAAGTGAGTCTTACCTCTCTTACTCCTCCTCTTCCATCCATCCTTTAATACACGTGAAGGGGCCAAAGGTTGACAGGAAGCCTATAGACCAGAAATCAAATAACTGCATGCCCCCCAATGTGCATAATTGCTCCTCAAATTTCAGACAGTGGCATTGGCCATTCCCTTATGCAGTGGTTTTTGTTTTAGAAACCTCATTCTGGCTAAACTCGATTAGCTGAGTGGCTCATACCTAGTCAGTAGTTTCAAATGATAGTGATTGCATAACTGTGAAAGGGTCCTTTGAGAGATCATCCTGTTTAACCCTTCATTTTATGGATGAGGAAAGTGGGGCCCAGAGAGGCTCAGGGTGATTTGCTAGTTGGTGGCAAAACAAAGTCTAGAGTTCAGGCTTCTTGACTCTCAGGGCTTTCGCTGGGACTCCTCCCTGTAGAATATTTAAGATTGCCCCATCTACACCTCCCATTATTTGTCCAGCTTGAGCACTTCATACTCTTTTGTTGGAAATGTGAGAAACTATGTGGTTAATGTAGCTTTCTTCAAAATACAGAGAAGGTTTACATTTAGCTCTATCTGGGAAACATTCTGAAAGATTAAATGCCTAGAAATAATTCTTTGCTATATTACAACTTTCAGGACACTATCCCTAAAGTGATAATTTTACACAAAAACTATATATGTCATTAACATGATATAGACACACACACACATAGTACAGAATTCCAACTTATGCAAAAAGTAAATAGTTACAACAGTACCAAGACTTAAAATGTTCCTATTTTGCATTACAAAGATCTATCCTTATAATTTTTTTTATGCCAAGGGAGAAATTCTAATATTTATAATGTTTATCAAAATGTAATAAGATTTTATATTATTTTCAAAATTTTTAAGAAATTGCCAATTTTATGTCTTTAAGTTAGAAAAATTAACTTATTTTACATTAGAAAAGCAATACTTTGAGTCTCTCATTTGGTAATTTTAAAGCGAAGCTTTTAGGCAGTAAATCTGATTGTTAACAACATTTAATGATTTCAAGGATGGTACTGCAAAATGCTTACCTAATTTAAGTATGTTCAGACCATGAGGATTTTATCTCTTTAACATATGTCAAGTTGGTCTCTTAAAAAGATTTATTGAAATTAATATGTTCTGTAGAGTTGAGTGCCAAGCAGCATATATTTTTACATATGGAAAAGTAAATTTGAAATTCTGCAATACATAAAAGGTTTTGAAAACAGTTACGGAGATTTATTTAGGCACCGATTTAAGTTTAAATTAACAGCAATGCTAAGACTTAATTTTCTATTTGTTTAGCTATTAAAGAAGATATTTAACAAAATGTTTTTTAGACTCCAGCTCTCGGACTTTTAAAAAAAAATACAGCATTCCTTTTTGATTCTGGGGAGTCAGGAGGAACCCGCAGCTCTGAGCCAGAGCCAGCGTGTGGAGTCGATGTGCAGCCGCGCCGTCCTCCTTGGACCCCAAGATGCGGGAGCCGCTCGCTGCACTTTTCAAGCAGCTGCCAACATTGTCAGCACCGATCTGTCAGGAAGGATTTCTCCCGGCAAAACTCTGAAGCTACTTTCTGACATCTTCAACAAACTAATTGTTGTCTCCTGCCTCTGTGAGCCCTCTGAAGTCCCAACGAGTTAGTGTCTTCTCAAGAGATGAGAAAAAGGACTCACAAAATCAATTTATCAGGCTATTACGCATTGTCATCAGCCAAAACAAAAACCTGCTAAAGACAGGAGAAAAAGTAGAAGAAATGGGTCTCTGAGAAAAGGTTACAGAACATCCATCTTCTCTCCTCTTCTGATTGTTTCCTTTCTTTGCCCATTTTCATACCCGTTTCCCTCTGTTAAAAGACACTTTATGACAAGCATTGTAATCTCTTTAGGACGGAGGGGAACCTCTTCTTTAGGACACAGTCTTTGCAAGTTGTGAGTGACAGTGGGAAAGGGTCCAATTGCCACTGAGGACACCAGGCAATAAATCATCCTCCCCTGGCATCGGCTGGCTGGACGAATCCCTACTTCCTGAGCAAGTACCAGGGCCTAGATGTGACAAAACAGCTATTGTCAGCTCCTGGTGGCCACATTCCCACTTTCTCTCTACTGAGATTTTCAGTGTACTTGAGACTTTTAGCAGTGCAAAGCATATTGGGAGGAAATGTTTAAATAGATATCATTAGAAAGTGAAATATCCTAGAGTTAGGTAATTATCACAGTATTCATTTAAGGACAAAAATTATTGGGAGAAACCTGTTTTCATTTTATATATCATCAAACAATTGCTTTATCACCATTAAAAATGGCATTTCCTTCCATTTTTTAAAAATGTTTAAAATATACAGTAGTTCTCCTAATGACTTTATAAGAGCAATATACAATCGACCAGGAAAATTTTTATAAATAATATAAAAAAATAGATTTCTATAGTAATAATTTCATAATTTGGTAGAGTTAGGGTATTTTCAATTAGACATTTATTTTTCAATGATTAAGTTAGATATCTATGACTGTTAATATACTTTCAAAATATTGTAAGGAACAAACTGACTTCATGTATAGATAAAAACAATTCAAAAATCCCAAATACAACTGTTATTTTATGTATAATTAAAATTCATATAAAATCACCCCTAATTTAGAAGAAAAGAAAATTTTTACCATAACAGAAGTTTAATTATATATATTTCAACTGTAAGTTTGGTTAATTGATGAGTCATAAAATATGACTAAGGTAAATATTAAAATCTGAGATATTTAGTCTCATGATTGAATTTATTTAAAAAATTATCTGGAAAAATATATACAAAATATACCTTTGTGGCATTGACCACATACTATTTTGCATGGTGAAAATTTTTCCTTTTATTTATTGAGAACTTATATTCTTAGCATAATTTTCTCAAAGAAAAACAATGATTTGAAGTAGAGAGAATTTGAATAGTGAATTGGTAAAATCTTATCAAAAGTGGGACTTTTTAATAGGATTAGAAAAATCCTTTGTTTACATAATGCTTAAAAATCCTGAACAAGTGAAAAATATAGTCTGTCACCCTTATCTAGTTCATAAACATTTCTGATAACTTACTATATCTACCTAATGTTTAGAAAGATTCAAATGTTTATCACTATATTGACAAAATATCTGGATAATTGACAGAATTTTTTATGTTTCACCTGCCTGTTTCACGTAGACACAGCCCATATCTATTTCTCTCTGCGAAAATATATTCTTGCCCAAGTTACCTGTCAGGCTCTTTTATGATTATGAAGAATACCTTGCAAGAAGCTGATGGATTCCCTTTTTACACCCTAAATCATCATAAGCTGTCACATTGGAGCTGACACACTTTCATTATCATAAAATACACACAATGCAGATGGTACACTTCTTTACAATTTAGTAACAAATGGCCAAATGTATTTTTAAAACATTTTAATTGTCTAGAAAGCTGTATCTGGTGCATGTTTTTTCTTTTTCATGTTGTAATAGCCAGCGATTAACTGCCATCTTTTAATATTGTTAGGCTGATGATAATACCAGAAGCATTCTGGCATTATGAATTCATAGTCAAATGGTGACACCAACCATATGAGACGATGGTACACCAGGCTCGATGACAGTTCTATCTCAGTTCATCATCTTAACTAAAAAATAATCCTATCTAACTTGAAATCCACAGCAGCTATAAGTAGAAAATAAATCCAAACCACAGCTCAGACTTGTAACCTAACAGCTATCATAAATAATCAGAGCCTATTTGAAGGTGGAAGATGGGACATTAGAAGCTATTTACACTACTAGAGTGATGCCATCGATCAGTAGCAGCAACCCGTAGATAAGGCTCCTATGATGTCATGGTTATTTATGACAGGCATTGACAGTAAAGCTACTATGGAATTTTCTCCTCAGACAGCTTCATTCATTTTTGTTTGTGATGCATTTTGTTGTTAAAGAAGCAATCAATAGCAAAATCATGGTGATAAAAGTATTACTTGTTAAATATGTGAAAAATGTGCATGTATGTAGGAATGTGGGACAGAAGATGAAGAATTTAAAAATTCACTTGTGGTGTTTACGTGTTCCAGCTACAAATACACAATAGATTCATTTCGCATGTCTTGGACTTGAGAATGTGGCCCACTTGTTCTTACTCTTACATCTTATTCTTTTGTTGGAAAGCAGAGTTAAAATATGAGAACCTCCCCCCTCCCTCCACACCATATATCTGACTTACACTAAAAAATATAAAATCTAATCAGAGAAATCACATGTGATAAAAACAAACACCCATTACTTTCTACACAACCCCTCCATATGAGAGAGGAATGGAGATTTTAGTTTAGTTTTCTTTTAAATGTAATTTTTGCTTGTTTTGTCTTTTCCCCTCCCACAGCTAATCTTCTGCTACTCAAAATATTCACTGAACCAGTGCTTCTCATACTTTAATATGCATACACATTGGCTGGGGATCCTATTAAAATACACATTTAATATGCATACACATTGCCTGTAGCTCCTGGGTGGGGACTGAAATCCATTTTGAATAAGCACCTAGGTGATGTAACCGTAAATGATCCAGGGATGCTGACCCAGGGATCACACTTTAGACTTCAGGTAAGGTGGTTATTTCTTTCAGGCTTCTCTGCAAATTATTTGCCTTTATTTTAAATGGGTGATTTTCCCATCAGTGTAGAGCAGTGGTTCTCAAACCTTAGCCGTATAGTCACCTGGGGGCTTGTTTAAACACAGATTTGGCAAACCCACCCCCAGAGTTTCTGATTCAGCAGGTCTGGAGTGAGCCCAAGAATTTGGATTTTCAAAAACTTCCCAGATGACCACATCCACATTTTTGAAAACCCCTAGCTTGGAGCCTTAATTTAATGTTCACATGACACTTGGAGCCCATATGTAATGCTGCCAAGGTGGTGAGTTATAAGACAGATAATTAAACAGGGAATGAGAATTAACATGTGTTGAGTTCCTACTGTGTTTCAGGCATTATATGATGCTCATAACCTACATTATCTCATTTATCTTACCTAATTACCTTAATTTATTCAATGTTTATTGGATCTACTCTAAATAATACTTTCTGGAAATCAGATTGAATAAATGGTCTAAATTTTTGCAGGGCTTGCCATAAAAACAGAGCCTGTGTCCCAATTTCTTCCCACCGGATCCAAATTTCTACCTGAGAATGTGAAAATACGGCTTTTTTTCTTTTAAGCCCCTTTTTCCTATCATTCCTTTCCTCCTGATCTACTAAGACATTATGAGAAATGATAAAAAAAACGCAAAAGACAAAACCAGAAACGTAATCTCTGCCTCCAGGAGTTTATAATCCACTGAAGGAGGCAGGAGTTCTACCGGAGTGGGTGGTGTACAGCGGAATGGAATTCTGTGAGGGAGCGCAGCCTTGCAGAGGCCCGAGATCCGTTCCACACCCTCCTTCCTTTTACTGTCCTTTTCTTGTAGGCTCCATGCTTCCCAACACACACACACCCCTAAATATAAATACACTTCCTAAGTATCCGTAATAATTCAAAAAAAAAGGTGTTATCCATAAAAAGATTTCTTTGGCCTACATTACTCCAATTCACAACACTTCAATTCAGTAGGCATCTGTGAGGTGCCTACCAGCCCAGGCACCTGGGGGCAGTGGGGACAAGACACAGCCAGCTCTCCGGAGTTGACAGACTCTAGGGAGAGGAGACCTACAGGCAAACAGGCAGTTACGATACAGGGTGATAATTATTACACTCTGTAAGGAGGGGGTGCTGTGAGACCTAGCCCTGTTTATTAGGCATCCGGGGAAACTTCTTGGAGAAGTGAAATCTCAGCTGGTGCCTGAAGAATGAGTAGAAGTTGAAGGGAGGGAAGGAAGGAGCTGGGGAGGGCCAGTTCCTGGCAGTAGGAACAGCTCGTTTAAGAGCCCCGGATCCTGAAGGAATACATAAGGCACATTGTAGACATTCAAGTAGTTAAGTGTGGCTGAGCACAAGCACCCTCTGATTATATCACCACCAAACAAATGCTGTTTTAAACGTGTTTTGTGGCTTTGCAGAATTTATGAATTCTCCTGCGTTCTTAATAAAGGGAATGGGTTTTTGGAAAACCTGTTTTCCTTTGGTAAACAGTATTGAAAATTAGTCACAAAGGACAGATAGGCTATCATGCAGGGTTGGTTGCTGATATCATCTTTACTTTCCTGTAACAGCTGAGTATAGATTATATTAAGCATTAGTCACCATGTGAAAAATACACTTTGACACACAGACACATCTTTTCACATTTTTGTGTAGAAAGCTAGAGGTCAAGCAAGGGACAGTGTCCTGTTTTAATAATGCTCTCTTGTAAGGATTCGGTACTGGGAACACATCTTGGGCACCTTCCGAATAGAGTCTGGAGGGAGTCCATGGAGAGTGTGCATTCCTAGTTATAAGATAAGGCATACACAGGTATATAGCAATGGGAAACTAATTTCCAGGCCACAGTGATTCCCTAGGGGCTTGTATCAGAGCTATCAATTATTTTTTTTCTTATCACAGTGACATTTTGAGCTAAAAAGATAGAGGTTGGTATTAATATCAACAAATGTGTTCTTGAAACTGACAAAAGGATGTGTGTGGAGATCAATAAATAAGTTGCAATCTCTTCCAAGCTTATGCTTTTGAACCATAGGTCTGAGAGGTCTCATGCTAGTGTAAATCGGAGAGTTATTCAGATGCACAAGTGTAGAAATGTCCTACATAGCAACAAAGATCTCACTAAATTTCCTTCTTGCTTAAAAAATTTTATATATTGTATACAGATTAAACATTACCAGTGGTAGTATTCTTTACCTCTCCCTACCTTAGGTTTATAATTTAATTTACTCCCTGACTAAAATAATTTCTTAATTAAGCAATGATTTACATAGGTATTTTCTACAGGTGATAAATCTTTTTCATGGAAGCAATCATATATGAAGACAGAATCGCTTCCTATTTCACTAAAATTTACAAATAAGATTTAACTACTTTGTTCTCTTTGGGATAGTCATTCTAGTCACTTTCAGAGTATCTTGCATTGGATTTCTCTAGGAAAAATTATCTGAAGTTACTGAGATGGTTTCTATCAAATTTTACTTTGAGATATTGTACATCAGACTTTTTAAGGACTCCTGATTTCCAAATAAAGGTGGTATCTCTTAAACAAAATGTTGTGTTACTTTTTAGTCCTTTTTGTTAAATCCATTTATTCTAGTGGTCATGCTTAATCATTTCCAAGAGCAATTGTCAAGCTTGTAGCAATAAATATTGAAGTTAATTTAAATGAGTCAAAGTTCATTCTCATTTAGCAGCCATCTATTTAAGTAATTCACCTGCCCAGTCATTCTCTTCTGTGTAGTAATAAACGGAAATGGCTAGAAACCTATCACAAAACTTTTAAGGAAGAAATACAGTGTTTTAATGGAGAATCTTTTTAAAAGTATAAGATAAATGGCCTGCAATGATGCATATTAAACATGTATTTTATTTTAAGCACTGATAAGTGAGTTATATACTGCATTTCTTCAGACCTAATATTACCCTCAGTATAAAAATAGTGTAAACAGTTTTTATGTTTTCATTGCATTGCTTTAAGATACAGAGAGAATATTTTTTCTCTAGGTCGTGAGGTAGTCCTTTGTGGTGAGCTTTTATTTGGTGAGAGAAGAATGTTGTATTTATTAATATTTTTCACTTTTTATAGGAGGCTCTGCTTCTATGACTTCATTTGGTCCCCCTGAAAGCTCCCTAGATTGTACTCAGGAAATGTTTTTCCAAGATTTTGTGTCATATTTTTTGAAAAGATGGCTTCCTGTGACTTACATAGAACAGTGTATGTTCTATGTTTTTCACTGTAATTTTAACATTTCTGCAAAAAGAGTAAAGAGGCCAGGTGAGTCACAATTACCATTTTATATACAATGATCATTAGAAATAGTAACACCAAAGATGAATCCCAGAAAGCCATTTTGAAATCTATCAAAACAGATAGCAAATTCTCTAAAACATATTTTACATAAATTCTGCCATTGCCTAATTTCTCTAAAATTATTAAGTAATAAATAATGTGTAAGGACGCTAACACTGTTTTTTTCTTGTAATAAATGGGTTAAAGTCATGAAATCATAATTTAATAAAAATGGATTTGTTTTCTTTTTAGAAATTGTACACAACACAATGTGCAGTCTTATAATAATGACTTAAATGCAAGCATGAATTATCCATAAAACTGACTGTTAAACTCTTCTCCCAAATCATTTTACAATATTTTGAATTAAAACAAAAGAAACATAAATAATAAAAAGATATCATAACACATTATAACAGAAATGAAGGTACTTCAAATATTTCAAGTCATATCAACTTTGGGGTTCTGAAGTCATCTTCTTTTACTGTGTGAATTCCAATTATACATTTAAATATTTATACTGGGAATTGTACTTATAGAATGTTCAAATGTCTCCTCTGCTTTCCCTGGAACAAAGTTTGCCCATTTTGTAAAAGTCCTTCCCTAGACTTCAAGCCTGTGCTGAGCTCACCTCCATTTTTGGCGTGCTGAGAGAGCAGTGAGGGCCGGGCTGGAGGACAGAGTTGTATTCTGTTTCAGGAAAAGGACCAAGGAAGATTATTATGAGCTGGAGGGAAAGTAGCACAGGAAATACAGAAATGCCTTCTTTCCTAATTCAATATTAAGTCAGTCTATATCATCTCAAATGCTCAGCTCTCAGCAAATTGTTCCGAGCTTCTTACCAGCACAATTTATCTGAAAGCTGTTTTTGCTCTTTGTTTTCATATGGCTTGTCTGATGTGTGTGAGCAGTTTTGTCTCATGGCCAACTTCAGCTTCCTTGTTCAATCAAGTAGTAAGCAGAACTCAACGTTCATGGTGAAAAATAGAACGATCGCTACCTAAGCGTAGGGACTGACAGACCCCTGGAAAAAATGACTGTGGTTTGTATAAACCAGTGGGGGCTATTTCTTTCTTATTTGCCACAGGCCAGCAGAACTGGAACTGCGTTAGAATTATAACACCACTGTTTTTCCCCTTTTGAACTCTCTGTTACCTCTATTGAGGGAGTACAGATAGACTAGGGAAGTCTAAATAAACTTGCTGACTATGTAATTAAATTCCAAAGATAGACCTTGATGACAATTTTACCTGTCTTCTCTGAACAATTGCATATTCTCCATCAGGTGGCTCATTTTCTCCTTACACTCCACTTTCAGAGGGTCACTGGCTCCAAGGAGATACTTGCGATTATTTATTTGCCATTATAATGTGGCAATTATTTATTTGCCATTTCCTTCCATTTTTTCCAAATTAATTCCAAAAACTATGTTTGAAAAGCATAGGTGAGTTGGAAATATTTGATCCTTGCCGGTGCAGTTGTACGAACGCTGAGCATTGCTCTCTGTGGTGAATAGCGCTGTCTCTCTCATCGGCCAGCATTTACCACCTGTGGTTCCTGAGCAGTTTTAAAACTTCTGATCCCCAAGGCCCACCCTGGACAATCAAATTAGAATCTTTGGGGTTGGGGTCCAGGTAGCAGTACTTTTTAAAGCTTCCCAGGTGATTCTAACTTTGAGATCCACGTTTATAGATGAAACGACTTAATAATGTCAGTTGTTTTACCTTAGTTTGCATTATCTGTTAAATTTAAACCAATTAGTTCATCAACAAAGATAAAAATTCTTAATTGTATTGCCTCTTTATGTACAATTTCCTTTTGAGCAGCAGAATTGATTCCAGAGCAATGATGTTAGTGTTTAAAGAAGGAAAATCCAAATGGGTAGCTAAAAACAGTTATGCAAATTGACTGGATAAATTAGGGTTAAATAAAATGAATGCGCTGCTAATTCTTTACAGATTTAATCCTATGAGAAAGCAGAAAAGAGCCAGCAAAATTTGCACATTCCTTTCTAGAAAGTTTTTTTTTCTAAAGAAAGTATTATTAAGAGAAAGAAAAACACTCAGAAGTGAGGTCCAGAGAGATGCTTCAAAAAGAGTAAAAAGAGCAAATGGAATTGCTGCTGACTGGCTTTGCTCTTAGGCTTTAAAGACAAGGAAGAGAGGAAGGGAGGGAGGCAGGGGGGAAAGAAAAGACAAAAAAAGTAGTGAAAAGAAGAGGAAACTACAATTGGTATGTATAACCCCCTTTTTTCAAGCAGCACAAATAAAAATGATTTGTTTGAATATTTGTTTGTTTTACCTTGATTTTCGTTTTTTCTTTACCTGCAACAACTATTGCCAAAACATTGTATTATCATAATACCAAACAAGTTAAAAAAGTTGTATTTATCTGTAATATGGAAAAATAACATTCCTTAAACTTTCATTCAATCAATGAATTACTTTTCATTACTTGGGGTAATGGTGTTGGTGCTAGATCTATTTATTTTTGGGATCCTCCAGCCTTGAAAATAAGAAGAGATCAAGTTGGGAGAGGATCAGCCAAGCTACTGATCAAAGAAAATTCCCCTATCTCCCTAATGTTTATTGTGGCTAATTACTGTGTCACCACCCTTTTATTTGCCCTATACTTCATTTAATTCCTAAAGTATCGTGGCTACTAGTCTCTTTCTCTGTCTTGGCTTGGCTTATCACAGCTGTTTTCAGCTTTGACATGGTGCAGTCAATGTGGTTGATAGATCACCTCTTTGTGCCTTTTGTCCCTCCATACCCCCTCCCCATCCTGACTAACTTTCTCAAGCCTTTTTTTTTTTAAAAATTTTTTGGCTTCAACCAAGCCTAATGAACAGTGGATTTCTAATGTGTTCTAATGGAACACATTAGATTTGTGTTTCATAAGCATGTATGGTTTGTGAGCAGGCCCTTATATTCTCCTGAGCCCTTTTGGTGGTTAGACATCAAGGAAGAGGATGTTGTTAATTTTAATTTTATAAAATGGAATGATATGCTTTTGTTAGAACATCATATTTTTCTAGAACACTTTTTCTTTTGTTAAAAATGTGTTTTTCCTTAATGCCATGCTTTTTCTATTTTCCTAGTTGTTTGAATTTTAATGGCATTTCTTACTAAATTTATCCACTGTGATTGCATGCATGGGTTACCATAGATTTGGTTAATTTGTTTTGTTGGTGAAATCAGCTCACCACTAGGTACTGAATCTAAATTATTTAAGACAAGATATAATTACAGTATAGGTAACCAATAAGTACATTAATGGATAAGCAGGTTTTACTGTGTGTATGTGTCATTTCACAAATGTAAAATGTCTATTTGGATTTTCTTTAGCATTTTTTTTAAATACTAAACGTGAATGAAAATACACATGAAATGTCCTGTATGGTACAGACACGTTTGTAAGATACGTGTATCTTTGTACACATGAGTATGTAGAAAAGTTGATTGTATTTTGCCCATATGTTGTGTAAACCATGTGAATACCAAGACAATTTTATACTTGTTATATCCCTTCCTCTTGCGTGCTCATTAATCACTGAGCACTAATAACACATTTTTTGTCATGGTACAACAAATATTCTGGCTCTGACTCTTGTTCTGGCTCATTGACGTTGGCCTGCCTGTCAGTTCAAAGCTTCAGGGAATTAATATTGCAAGATAAAAAAGTGAAGTCCCTTAAACATCTCATCTTATAAACTTGTGGTTAGTTTTTCAGGGAGGGGAAAAAATTAAGCCTTGGAAAAGCAAGGACCTTCAACTTTCTTGACCAAGATTTCCCCTTTCCTTCTTCCCTCCCTTTCCCTGGATAATAGAAGCCCCAGACCCTGTAGGACAAGGTCTCTAGGTCCTAGCAGTATTGCTTTCTAAGGAGTTGCCCTCTGTGGGATATGTGGTTAAACTGCAATGAGCTGCTTGATTATTTTGAATGCCACTTCCCTTTAGTTTGCCTTTGATTTGCACTTTTTATCCATTTGAGGATAAGAGTCTATAGAAACACCTCAATAATCCATTTATTTTTTATAAAAAAGAAACATTTTCCACAACCATCTGGTTTCTATGTAAATGTATGCAGTGACTCTGGAGCCATCCAAATCCCAGTACACATCTCACTCGCTCACTGACTCTTTTTTGGTGAATCGCAAGAAGAATCAAAAGCCTCTTTGAGGATTACAGAAAAGGAATTCCACATGTGTTAGTGTGTGCATGTATAGGCAATTTATTTTAGAGAAAAGCTCCACTAAAATCAAATGAATATAATCTAAACATGCTTTTAAAAGATTAAAATAAAAAAAGAGATGACTCTGGCAAGCCCTTTGAATTTTTATAGTAGGGTCAATTTATGTGGTCCATCCTATGTATTTTGAAATCAATGTTAAGTGGAACTTAATGATAAATGATGTGTTTAAGGTTTCTATAGTCTTCCGGTGTGTTATGACACTTGTGAAACTATAAGAAACACTTATAGTAAGCTATTTCTGCCTTCTATTATCATATTACTATAAGTTATTTTTGTAGATATATTGTTTTCAAGTTTTTATTACATAAATCCTTTTATTGCCTTTTATGGGGATGATAATTAATAATCTTATGCCTGTGTATATTTTATAAGTATCTTTATATACAGTATTAGATTCCATATTCAAAACTACTCTGTTAGGTAGGTATGATGGCTGTTACCAATTTAGATGAGAAAACCTAGGATCAGAGAAGCCCAAACCCACAAGCAATAAGTGGTAAAGTTAGGAGCTTAAAGTCACCATATATTTAGATAGCCTTTTCTCTTTATTAGCTGTATGGCCAAAGACAATTTGTTTTACCTTTGTAAGCCTCATTTGCAAAATAAGTTTACTCATTTGCAAAATAAGATTAATATCTATATCTTGGTGGTGTGGTATAAGGATTAAATGTAACGTACAGTTAGGATGTTTGCACAATGCCTGGAACAAAATAAACAGTGGATTAGTAATTATTATCATTGATGTTATTATTAAAGGTAAAAGTAATAGTATTTGTGGTGGCTCATAAGCAATATCATTATCTAAAATTTACCTACACTTTAGCTGTAAATATATAGGTAATAGAACACCATGTTTGTCGTCTACAGCTCTATTACTTATATATACTTATATATGTCAGTATATAGGTATATGTATTTATATAAATTTAGAATCTATGCATATAAGTAGGAGGATGAATTGAAAGCTTTATCATCCAAGTTCAGTAAAATGTTATTTATAATGGAAGATATTACTTAAATTCAAATGTCACTCATTTTAGTAAAATGAAATTTATTTTCTACAGATTACATTTATGTTATTATTTTGAAAAAATAAAAATCAAGAAGAAAAATATTTATTGCTCTGGGACTTTAAAAAAATACAAAAGAAAATTTATTTTTGCCCAACCATTTCAGATGTCCATGTGTATTTCCATAGAATCAGATGTTGGAATAATCATGAGTATAAACTATCATCAGTTTATTAAGATTATTATTTACTCATTTTTTAAATCTTTTTTTTATTTCAGCATATTACGGGGTACAAATGTTTAGGTTACATATATTTCCTTTGCCCTACCCGAGTCAGAGCTTCAAGCGTGTCCATCCCCCAGATGGTGCACGCTGCACCCATTACATCTGTATATAAACATCCCCTCCCCACCCCCCCGCCTGCCAAACAACCGATGAATGTTACTACTAATGTGCACATAAGTGTTGATCAGTTAACATTCTAGTGCAGATGTCTTTTTTATAGAATGACTTTTGTTCTTTTGGGTAGATGCCCAGTAATGGGATTGCTGGATCAAATGGTAGTTCTACTTGTGGCTCTTTGAGGTATCTCCATATTACTTTCCACAGAGGTTGTATTAGTTTGCAGTCCCACCAAAGGTGTATGAGTGTTCCTATCTCTCCGCATCCATGCCAGCATTTATTGTTTGGGGCCTTTGATAAAGGCCACTCCCACTGGGGTTAAGTGATATCTCATTGTGGTTTTGATTTGCATTTCCCTGATGATTAGAGATATTGAGCATTTTTTCGTAGATTTGTTGGCCATTAGTCTATTTTCTTTTTTTTTGAGACAGAGTCTCACTCTGTTGCCCGGAGTAGAGTGCCGTGGCGTCAGCCTAGCTCACAGCAACCTCAAACTCCTGGGCTCAAGCGATCCTCCTGCCTCAGCCTCTCGAGTAGCTGGGACTACAGGCATGCGCCACCATGCCCGGCTAATTTTTTCTATATATTTTTAGTTGTCCAGATCATTTCTTTCTATTTTTAGTAGAGACGGGGTCTCACTCTTGCTCAGGCTGATTTCGAACTCCTGAGCTCAAACAATCCGCCCGCCTCGGCCTCCCAGAGAGCTAGGATTACAGGCGTGAGCACTGCGCCCGGACAGTCTATCTTCTTTTGAAAAGTTTCTGTTCATGTCCTTTCATAGGGTTGTTTGATTTTTTTCTTGCTGTTTTCCCGAGTTCTGTATAGATTCTAGTTATCAGCCCTTTATTGGATGTGTAGCATGTGAATATCTTCTCCCATTTTGTAGGTTGTCTATTTATCTAGTCTTTTAGGCATAGACTTATGAAAATATTTAATGATATGTTTTTCTAGGAGTTCTTCTGTGAATTCAGTCACAGGCTTAAACTAGGATCATTATATTGTTTTCAAATAATAGTTACGTGAGCTCCAAGCAGTATCTTTCCTCTAATTGCAATGCCTTTCACTCTTCTTTGTCCAGTTAATTCCTAACCACCTTTAAAAATTCCACCTACCCATCCCCTCCTTAAGAGGTCTTCTTGACCTCTGAAATAAATTTAGATATTTCTTTTTCTAGCACACAGAAAAACTTTGTGAATACTTCCATCACGGCACTTGCCATGCTACATGGTAATTTTTGCTTACTCTCTACCTCCTCCCTTGCTTCTTTCAGGTAGACACCATTTTTTTACACATCTTTAAATGCTCATTGTCTGGCAAATAGTACATAATCAAAAATGCTGACGGGATGGTTGAGTAGTAGCACTCTAACAGTTTCCCCTGTATCCGGAATTTTATAGAATTCTGATTCAAAATAATTTTCCGTTTAAAAATATTGCAATAGAACAACTCTTAGTCATCCATTTATTTACAAGGGAATATTGGAGCAGGATAGGATACAAAATCCAACTTCACTATGGACAAGTACTGGGTCATGAGGTCAAATATAAACTGGAGAGAGAGAGCGCGGTTGGTTTAATTCAGTGGAATTCCAGTAGCTCCCCAGAATTAAGGTATCCTCTTAGTGCCCTAGAACAAGTTGCACAAGTGATCTATTCCTGCACACAAAGAGGTGCTTGCCCAAACTCTCTTCATGGATTTGAAGGTAAAAATATTGTAGGTATTTTGAAATGTGCCCTTGGGTTAACAGATCAAAACAGCTTCCAAGATAGAAGTATCATAGGAAAATTCTAATCTTGATCTAATTCAGCAATTGAATACAGAATATGGCATCATTTATGGGCTGTCTGACAGACTGACTTCAAGTATGTTTGGAATCATTAGAAGGTAGCATTGTCTTTTTTCATGAAATAAATTCTGATAAGCTGAATCTCCAATTTTAAAAAATGTTTAGGTTTCTCAAACCTAAAAAATTAAATGCCTGTGTTTCTTAAAAGAGAACCTATGTGCATACTCATCGATATGTTATCATATTGATGTTAAATAACATTTCTTCACCTGGGAATGGGTAGAGCAGCCAGAGAGGATTCTGTGTAAACTTCAGGATGTTAGTTAAGGAGTTAACAGTATCCACCAATAGGTTCGGTACATTATTTCCAACAGTAAGGGGTCTTTTTCTAAAGTCAGATACTGAGATGTAAATGGCCTCAAGTCCAGCAATTTATATTAACAGGGTTAGATAATGTATTCCATGGAATATTTTAAAAACTCAAGTGATCATGGCTCCAGGCATCAGGTACAATGGTTCTCTGCTTTCTAGATGGTGAACAGGAGATTGACTTTGTTTTCCACTAGAGTTGAACTTGGGAGCTAGGTCCCTTAGTCCTAACATTTTCATTTGGTAGGTGGGCACCACCTCATAGCTGCCACATCAGGTTTCTCTACAACATTGAATTCATGCTGCATTCAGCACTCTAATAATTTTCATTCTTACACACACTCTACTTTCATAGACATTGGTTAAATGTCTATCAAATTTAAGTATATTTTAACAAACTAATAGCTTCCTTTTCCACAATAGAATGTTTTAAAACACTTACATGGTGGTGAACATTTTAGTTCAGTTATATGATGACAAGACCAAACAAACTTTCTCTAGAGTTCTGGGTTTTTCATTGCATTACTTTGCACTGAAGAAGCAAATAGAGATGAGCTATGAAATTTTAGGACTTTGCCTTGAAACATGATCTAATTGACTTATAAAATTTGAGATGTTGACAAAATGTGCAGTCAATATTCAAATAAATGCAGTTACTTCATTTTATGTCAATGGAGAAGGTGAAAAGTGCAACTTAACTGGCTTGGTAAGATTGGAAGGAGGGGCTGGGAACACACAAGAGACAACAAAGAGATAGTTGGTAAGATTTAGTGGCTTGCTTCATCAGGGGTGGTGAGAAGGCAGTGTGACAAAGTTCAGTCAGGTCAAACAAAGTGCAGAAACTTCCTTATAGACACGGCAAACAGGGTGCAGCATGGACACAAAATGTTCACATGTTGTAATCTTTAGACAGCTAAAATGATAGTCGATGTGCTGTTTCTGTCTAATCCTGCCGTTCCTTTTGATTCAGGAAGTAGAGAAATCACCTTATCTCTCATGTACCGGGATGATATAATTAAAATAGGACATGCTTTTGAAGTGAGGTATTTCAAGGGCTTCAAAGAATGTGTAAAGTGTTATAAGATCAACAGATGTCTGCTTCTCAAAGGCAGTTGTAAGGACACATTTATTTAACAAAGACATCCTTTTGAAAGACGGACTGCCTCAGTAATGATAGAGTGTGCATATAATGTCTATTGCATTATATACATTGCCTAAGATGTATGCAATTTATTCCCTGACCTGGATCTTGGCAAAAAGACAGGTCAATGTTTTCATGCTATTAATATCTTTTTACTTCTATGAGAAGATATCATCCATTTGGCAAAAAGATATACAATTTTTATTTTGTCCCCAAATTAAGTTCTATCGGCACATTACCATAAATGCAAACAACTAAATAATTTTTTTTGCAAGGTAGAGCATTTGTTTCATATGAGCTGATGTCTATGATTTTGTGTATGTGGCTATTTGGCATGCCTTTTGTATGCGATCCTAAAGTTGACCTTGGAATTGGCTTACTAATCTAACCATGATGGATGTACCAAAAGATTTATTTTTGTCATGTAAGAGTTGAGTCTTAGGCTATTGGGAGCATGAAAACTGTTTATTGAAAGTAGGCTTGGCAAACCTTTGCTTTCAAATAATCTTCTAGAAGCTCATCTAATTTTGCTAATCAACAGGAGATAAAATATATCCACATTGTCCTTTACAATGACTTGAACCCTCCGCCCTTCCTTGGTGATAATAGTATTAAATACAAGTGTACTTATTGCATTGAATGTTAATTAACATGAACTGAAAAGAGAATTTTGTTACACATTCAAACACATTTATGAAATTAATATTGAATTTCACATAAATACTTAAATATCCCTTTAAAAGTGGTAGAAATAACAAAGGTAACATGATTTTTAACTTGCTGATCTATAAAAAAAAGTTTAAATAGACTCTGATTCTTGAAGCCTGATTTTAATAAATAATTCCAGAATGAAAGAACAGCCATTTCTGTGGGAAGCAAAAGGAGACCATTCAACTAGTACTGACCTTGTCACTGAAAATTAAGCTCTTTCTCCGAATCTAAAAATCCAAAGCTTAAAAGGCCACTCTCTCCATAATATTTCATTAACTTTTCGAAATGAAATACCTATTGATTAGATTTTCTTTCAGATAATAAATTCTACATGTCTACACTGTCACTTCAATTACAGTATTTACTTGTATACAAGGAAAATGTTTGTACATCTGAAATTAATATACTTTTTCAAAATAACATACAGTAAAAGTTCAGGTGGTACAATCTTTTGTTTCTCCAAATATTCAGAGAGCATCTATTCTTTCTCTTTTAATGTTTTGCCTGTGTTGTTTTCTGCCTAGAAGGCTCTTCTTGCCTCCCCTCCCCAGATCCCTAAAAAGATCTTGTTCATCCTTCAAACCCTAGTTCGTGTTACCTCCACCGTGAGGCCTCCTCAAGCATTTTTTCCAAAGCAGAATAAAGCCTCCTCTTTCTCTGGGCTCCACAGCTCTGTTGGCACTCACTGTTGCTGTGGCCCCTCTTGTGCCATGTCATGTCTGTCCTCTGCTGGCTTATGAACCACTCATGGCTCATCTTTTTCATATCGTCATCTCTACCGCCCAGCTCAGTGGCAGGCACCTGGGGTGGTTGAATTTAGTGTTATGCGCTATGCAAGCTGCAGTGTTTGTTTTGACCCTTTGGTTTCTATTTCTGCTTTGTAGAAATCAATGCAACTTCAGGGATCTTTATCATTCAATAATTTACATGAAGTATCTCACATCTGGCAACTATCACCCCTAGACCCAATCATAAATAATATTCAAAGTTATTTTACTTCCTTTATTAAAGGAAAGCTAAAAGGAGCAGCAGACTTTGTAAGCCAACTTCTAGAAAGGAAATAAAGACCACTCAGATGTCAGAAGATTGTATATGTTAGTTGATACAGTGCATTCAGTGTTCTTGAAGGATCAAACACCAAGTTAGTATTGAACTTAGTTTTCCATCTTCTTCAACAGTGTCTAAGTTCAGAATCAAGGTTTGTTGGTGTTAGAATGCTTTAAAGTAAAATGTCTTGAGGCTTCACATACCCTTCAGAACATTTATTCTAAACTATCCAACAGTGCTAAATTTATCCTTTATAAAGGGGATGAATTGAACTGTTAAATGCCTCTTAAAAAGTGGTGGTGAGGGGTAGATTTTTTTTTTTCAGTCATTATATCATGGCCTTTGTTCAGTATTTCTGAATCCTCTCACAGAGACCAAAGTTTACAAGCATTCATTTGGAATTTGGCTAACAGAACAGTAATTCACTGGCCCAAAAACCATCTCATTCAGATTCAGTGGTTGCTAGAAAGACATTCCAGCGATTGTCTAAAAATGACACAAACCGGATCATTAGGTGTGCTCCTGTTTTGTGAATGGTCCACTGCTGCACCGTCGGCCTCGGTGCTTCTGTGTAGCTCTGGGCCAGAAGCTTGGTGAAAACTTGTCAGTATTCATATGAGGGTTCTCAAAGTCATGTTAGTTTAGACTCTACACTCTGGTTTCGATCATCCTGGATTTCATTCTGTGTTGTCTGGAAAGTATGAGCTGTGTGTAGTGTGAAGAGCTGTACTGTAGGACCCACAGTTTGCAAGATAACTTTGATCTGTACCAGGTATGGCTTGATTTTGCTGAGATGAGGGAGTTGGCAGAGAACGGAGGGGAGCAGTGAAGAAGCAGCTGTGGAAATACCCTTAGAAAAAGTCCCCACAGTTCAATCTTCTAGTTGTCCGAACAAGTTCTTCTCGGCAAACTGCATTAGTGGCGTGAGCCCCAGCCCCGTCCTTACCCTCTGCCTGTACTAGTAGTGGGAAAGTTTTGGTTCTGAGTTACCATCATGCTTAGTAATAAGACAGAATCAGAGTGACGTGGAAGACACTGCACCAGTGCAAGAAGAGTCAGAAAGAAGATCTGCACTGAGTCCCTTTCTTTTACTCATTAGCTGGGACTTGGCACCTGGCCTAAACTCTCAGAAGCTCAGTTTTCTCCTTTGTTAACTGATAATTAAATCTACCTCCTACCCAGAGAGTTTCCTATATGAAGTTTTGAGAGATGTTGTCTATAAAAATATTTCAAAACCTGTAAAAAATGTTTTTGACAAGACAGATGTAAAAGAATACAGGAGAGCATATGTGTTTGAAATCCTCCAGCCACAGAGATGATTTTCTGAAAGGAGAAATGTGTATCTCCCTTTCTCATACTCTGACTATCCCCAGACTTCTGACGACTTCCAGGGCCGGGTTGCTGCGCACTGCCCCTGTTACCACACCAGAGTGTGCTTGGTTTCCTCATCAGTAAACTGGGGACAGTAATGTCCACCTCCCAGGGTTATTGTGAGGATGAAACAAAGCGATATACGTGAGCACAGAACACTGTGGGAGTTTGCTGAACCTTAGTTCCACACTCCTTCCTCTCCACCCCCATGCCTCTACTCTAGTGAAATAAAATCCTCCTTGTATAACTCAGGAAGCCCCAGGAACACATTCCTGCAAGCCATGGAGGAAAGAAATACTTCCCTGTGTCCTCTTGGAGAGAGCAGAGCTTCGGCTGGGCTGATGTCATGGCTGAGCTCCTGGCTGCCTTCTGGTCAGAAGGAATCTTAGTGTGTTGAAAAATAGCCAAGGAGGCCTTTTCCCTCTGCATGGGAAAGAAGACATTTTTGTCCATCCTCCAAGTCTTCCTTGCACAGATTACTGTCAAACCCAAGCACTTTATTTATAAAAATGCCAACATACACTGATTATTTGGCGAATAACCATGCTGCTGTCAGTGTAGAAACAACACATAGAGTATAAAAACAATCTCCATTTTTATCATGCCTGTCACAGCTGGAAGGCCAGGGAACAAGGATGCATTGTGTGATGGAAGGGTTGCAGAGGAACTAGTCAGGTCTCCCAGGCAGAGAGACTGTGGTCACATTTGGTAAACTGTTCACATGTTCTTTTACTGAAAGACATCAGTCTTGCCATAAATTAATTTCTGGGTTTGATATTGAAATCTTAATGTACTGTTACTTTTATATAACCATTCTCTGGTCTGCCTGTCTGTCTCTCCCCTGTAATTCACAGGCCTTCCCAATGCCTACGTGCTTCCATGGTACAGGAAGACAGAACCCATGGGTGTGCAACCAAAGGAAATCCATCTTTCACTGATGAATTTCTAATGACTTCCTATTTTACTACCAAATAGAACTCCCAAATAAAGTCCCTAGAAGGGAAGCACACACAATCCTGGAGGAAGGAGGGGTGGAGAAGTGATGGCCCTTTTCTGAGCACTGGTTTCTGACCTCCTCAAGCTAGTTATTTCTAGGGTCAAGATGGATGCAGGGGACAGTGGCTCTTCCCGTCTTGGCTGGAGTTGTGAAGCATCTGTGTGAGTGCCTATGATGACTCTACATGACTTGGAGCTAACAGGTTGGGCCCAGGATATTGTATGTTGTCCCTTGAAAAACATTTCTTTTTTTCCTAAAATGTGTT
This sequence comes from Propithecus coquereli, assembly GCF_000956105.1. NCBI lineage: Eukaryota > Metazoa > Chordata > Mammalia > Primates > Indriidae > Propithecus > Propithecus coquereli. The sequence goes on along the minus strand of NW_012139413.1, from coordinate 2,984,328 downwards.
CCATCATTGTATGGGCTTCTTGATGAATTAATTCAGTATCGTTTACCTTTAGTAGTCATTCATTGGCATTTGCTGTTTTTAAGAATTTCTTTTTTTCTGGGATGGTAAAACACTCTAGAAAGAATTAACTTTATAGTCCATCACTTCTCAAAGAGTGAACTTTATTAAGCTGTTCAGTTGGTTCCACCCAAATAAGTTGTGGTCAGGCTTGGGGAAAAAAAGCTTTCGAGTGATTTTTAATGAAGTTCCTTACACCTAGAGCTTGTTGAGAGATTAGTGAGCTGCCAGGGGCTCACATGGATATGGGGAATAAAGCAGTATACATAAGACAAAGCCCTAAATCCCCCTTGTAAATGTGTAAATTGGGTGTTATCCTTTGCACCTAATTCCCACTCTGGTCATATAGGTGTTATCTTTATACCTCTATTGGCAAGTTTCATCACATCTCAGTGGAGAGTAGAGAAGAAAAATATTTGGGTCCAGATAACATAGTAGAATTAGAAATACTCTCAGCACCACCTAAGAGAAAGCACACAACAGACCCTGCTAATCCTCATACTGAATCAAAATGTCATATCTCACCACCAGAAACTCAAGTGTCCTCTTATAGCTCGGAAATAAATGACTGTGTTGACAGCGGGTGCCATGTGTGGAGAAACCAATATTATTTTATAAGATCATGTAAACAAAGCTGAAAATATCTAGAGCAACTATGTGGCCCTTCATGATCCCAACTCTGGAAAGACAGCTTTGGAAATTGGAAAAAAAAAACTTCAGTGGCTCCTTGCGTTCTTCTGAAAGAAGTCCAATTTTGTTAGTTTGATATTTAATTCAGATAGCACCATTAGGAGTGTCTTTCCTCTTTCCTGTCCAATGATACCTTTTCCACTGTCTTTCCCTCTAGTTCCGTACCTCATGTTCTAGTAAAACTCAGTTGTACCTTGTCTCTGTACTATCGTTCATGTCTTTCCTCTTCCCTGAAGTGTTCCACAAGCCCTCTCTGACCACCCTCCTCCAACTTTCCCTCCACCAAACCACACCGGTACACATTCCCCCCCCTGAAAAAAATCATCACTCTTCAAGCCTTTGCTCAGCTGCCTTCTCTTGCCTGTGACACATTTTCTGATCAGAGTGAACCAGTTAAATCAGATTAAAACTCTTTCGTATTCTAACGGTACTCTGTCTGCTTCATTTCATGGTTTACTTTTGATTTAGCGGTTCGTGATATTTTTTCTCCAGTAAGTTTTACCTCTTGACCATAGAACATATAGACTGTACATCCTTCTAGTGCCTCAGGTGTAAACATTCATTCATGGAATTACATTAGAGTGACTGCCTTGCTACCAACAAAAACACACCAGCACTGAAGCATAGACCCATCATCAGATCCCTCATGATAACGCTCACAATCACGAGTTATTTTCTGTTAAGTTATTTAGCCCCTCTGGGGCTATATATATATATATATATATATATATATATATATATATCACACCTAGCACAGAACCTGGACAGTAATATATGCTCACGAAAGGACAGCTGTTTTCCTATCACTTGATCAGAATTTATCCACCATTTTTAGCCTATGTCTTCTTGTAATAACAAAGCCCAAACAAAATCTCCAACAAAACAACTTCCTTTGATGTTGTTCAAAATTTCAAAATAAATATGTGGCCAATAAAAAAGAAAGAAAATATACTGAATTACAATATTGACTGTGCTTTTCAAACTACACTTATTCCCTAGAGAAATATGAGGACATTTTCTCAAAAGTGAATGTCACAGGTTTTTCTGTTGGTGGACAATCCCATTCCCGTCCTTCCCTCCTCTTATACCACAATAATCAGTGCACTGAACTGAAATCTCTCAGAGAACGGGGTGCAATTGCCTTTAGAAATGTGTCTAGAGCTCAGGAAAGTGTTAACCTTTAATTACTGTCTTACCCTGACCAACTATGCCTCTACTCAGATCCCATTCTCTCCTCCCTCCTCAGGGATCTTGCCCCATCAATTTTTTCTTTCCATCTTCAGCATCACTTTTTATCTTTAGGATCATCAGATTTTCCCATTGGCCTGGGATAGTCCTAGTTTATTCCTATTGTCCCAGCATAATTGTCAATGGCATTCACTCTCACTCTCAAAAATGTCTGGTTTGGATGATGTATTATATGGTTCTCCTATTTATATCTGACCTTGACCTTCAGCCATACAAATGCTCAAATTCTCCCATACTAAAGATATCCAACAGAAGCACATGTTCTAAAACCCGCCCCCAATTCTGTATTTCTTTCTCCTTTTCTTCATAGTCACACAGTCACACTGTCTAGATCCACTGTCTTCATTTCCTTACCTGCTGTCATTCCTCTAGAAAATCGCCTTATCTCCATCATTTTTCTTATGCTGCTGTAGCCAAGGTCATCCTGTGACCTCCTATTTCTAAATCCTTTAGACATGTGATGGGATCTGGTTAGGTGATTTACAAGCTCCTTATCCAGCCCTAATAAGATGCTATACATTTGAATTATTTCTTGACTCTCATCTTGTTAACAAGTCAGTTAATTTGTTGAGGTTTCATCACCCAAGCACCCATTGTCACGTTACATATGTTGTCTCTTTTAGTTCACGCAACAGCCTCTGAGGTAGGTATCATTTTCTCACTTTACACATAGGGCAGAAGAGAGATTCAATAATTTTCCCACTTTCTCATAGCTAGTAAATGATAGAGCTGAGATTCTAATTTCCAAAATAGACCCTGTTATTTTTCCACTACACTATTCTATCTCTCTTCTTCCCAAACTGATGTTAACACCTGTTTCCATATGACCAATTCATTATAGGTACTAAAAACTGGTGAGCTGATTTTTTAAAATTATGTCTATTCTGAAAATTAGACCCACTAAGGGTTAGTCACTGTCCTGTGGAATATACCTAGGAGTGGTGACAGTTGCAGATATTTAAACCAGGGATAAGGGAAGTAGCTGCTGCTGTATAAGCGGTGAGTTTCTGGACTTCAGTAAAATAAACCAGGATTTTGTTTCTTGAAGTAATTATACTCTGGAGAGAGGAAAGAAGGATGGAGACAATTATGAATGACCTTGCATCTCTGAGCTGTTGAGAACTTCTGGATCAGTGGCTGATGTTTTCATAGCCTTTTCAAGTGAAACCTTTCAGTGAAGTCTCAAGCCACAGACCACCAGTTGACAAAAGGAATTTTTTCAAGGATATTAACCCTAATTTGAGTGCTGTATAATGATTGTCATATTAAAAGAAAAAAAATCTCCAACTACATTTTCTAATGCTGTCTAACCTTTCTGAAAACTCAGAGTTTTAAAATTTTTTTAGTATCGTTGAATTTTTTTGAGTGTTATCATTTCAGTGATTTGTTTAACTTTCATGCAAGAGTTGGCAGGGAGTTTCCATAAAGCAAATACAACTCTCCTAACAAGCCTAAGCCAGTAATACTGTTGATACTACTCAGACTCTCATCCGTGGGCTTTGTTTTTCTGGGGTCCATAATTAGTGAAGAAAACTGTTGAATAAACTCTCTGTAAGGTCCCTTACACTGGGAAAAAGTTAAGTTCATTACTGTATCTCTGGGATCGTGCCTTTTTGACCTTATTTACTAAACATTGTGATTGCCAATATCATGAGAGTTCTAAGCTAGATAGATGTAAATGAAAAATGATGGGTAGGATTTTTTTGTGATTAATGAAAATGTAATAATGAAGACTTGATTTAAATTATATTTCTTTTAAGTGGAATTATATTTCTTTTAAGTTTGACATGTGAATGCACATGAGACCTCCTGTCTGTGATATTTTTGTCCTGTGCCTCCTTTCACAGAGCCACAGACACAATATAAAATCATCAAACTTTGTTGACGTGACTGCCTCCACCTCAAATGCATTTCATTCATGCAATCACAAGATTTTTGGTTTGTTGAGGCATCCTGAGAAACTTAAAAGTTTTTTTTCTCTTTTCTAAAATACTGAGACTGTTTAGTATCTGGGTGTTTTTGGCAGCCAGTTTGTGGACATTGTCTTCTCATTTAGGGTCACCACCTTTTTGCAAGATGTGTGTGTGTGGGGGTGGGGAGCCTAGCTCTTCTGTGTTGTTTTTGAGCTGTATATTTACTTAGCAACTTCATTCTCTGAGTAGTTGTTGAAAGAATAGAAGTTTGTAAATTATACAACACTAAACCGTGGATGCCATCCATGGCTTGTAGCCCAGACCCTGTCAAATGGTTTTCTATTTTCAGGCCTGGCTTTAAACATTATTGTGAATTACAGAAGCATTAGCATTTCTCAATTTAAATGTATGATTTTTTAATTAGTTTCTAAAACTCTAATTTTAATGGAGAAAGCACAAGCTTTTGTTACATATGTTGGGAAAATGATTATTGACCAAAGAACAAAAGACCTTAGTCTTCAATATTTGGGTTCATGTTTGACTTTACCTGTATGTTAGGCAATTTTTGATGCTATGAAGCTATGTCTTTGAATAGCATCTAGTGATGACATATGTCTATACCAAACATCATAAATTGATTTCAGTTCCTATGCTCATTCTCATCTGTTGTTAATGACTGTCTAGAGTAACTGTGTTGTGAAGTATTCTGAGGCTCTATTCAGGCTTGGTGTTAATGTATTGAGGTCACATGGTAACAATTGATACTGAGGCTGGAGGGAAACATGTTAATATATGGTCATGAATTTATTATTCCTGATACGTACACTCCCAGAAAATGTTGTCCAAAGACCTAACAGGCAAAGACACACAAGGCTCTTAGCTTTTTGATAATTTTTCTTCTAGCCATCAATAAGATGGTTGAATTTGTCTCTTTCCCATCATCCTTTCTGCTAAAGAAGGAGGCAAAACATCTCTGGAAAGGTTTCTGTGTACTTTATCCTCAATTCATGAGCACAACTGCATTTTAAAAAGAATAAACAGATATATCCAAATGAAGTGTCAAAAGAGCCAAACAGGACAGTGTGAGGCTTGGATGAGTGTCTGGGTCCCATCTGTTTCACATTCAGGTCCCTGAGGTCAGGGAGTGCAGGGCTGATCCTGGTGGCTCCCCTGCCGTCCTTCTCGGTTTTCCTCTCGACTTGGCTTGGGAGGGACGGGAGATGTAGCAAAGCCCTGTCAGCTGGCTCAGAATCCATCCTGGGCTGCATATCCTGATTGCAAAAGCAGCATGGGTGGATTCGGGTTTGAGGATCAGCAATCTCACTCACCCTGTGTCTTGTCAGGTTACTCAGGGCCCCAATTTCCCCTTTTGTAAAATGAGGATAATAGTAGGCATCATGAGGAATTGAAGGCATAATGACCATGGAAGCTCCGCATAGTGTTTTTCACATAGTAAGTACTTAATAAATGTGGCCTGTTGTTACACTTCATGAATATTCATAAATATTTAGAGGAATAAGGGTTAAGTATTAATATAAATATTCCAGAATGCTTCAGTTTCCTTATAGAATTTCTAAACTCCCGTCAGTGCTTTTTAAGCATTTTTTTTATTGCCTTAAAGATAATATCCTTCCTTCTGATCTTCTCTTTGCATTTTCCTCTCTATCCATTTCTTCCACGAATGCTTGCTTTTTCTTTCTCCCATCTCCTCTTCCCTAGTTCCCATTGTCTCTGTTTTATTCTCTTCTTTCTCCTTTTCTTATCTTTCCCCATTTCCTTCTTGAACGTGTTTTATTGTCCTCTCTCCGTTCTCTTCTCATTTTTTCTTCTCACACTTTCTATCAAAAAGTAGTTGTGAACATTAGTAAGGCAATAAAAATGAGTGTAAAAATAAATTGGAAAAGAGTTATTTTAACTTATTAAATAGCAATTTTAATTAACTGGTGACATTGGTGTTGTCGCCTTGGAGCAGAGCATGGACTAAGGTATAACCTATGAATGACACATGTGATAAAAATCCCCTTTCTCTTAACTCGTCCAGTCTCTAGAGATAAATGGTCATGGATGAACTGATATTTGAGTTCATTTATTCCTTTGTCTATGAACAAGTGTTAAATATGTGCCAGCTACTGTGCAGTTTGTGGGGAAGATGATTACTGTGCAATGTGGTCAGTCCATGCTTGCCCCAGTCTAGGAAGTGATCTGTAAAATGACTGTGGGATGAGTGGCCAGAGAAGAGAAGTGAATGAGGGGGTGCTGGCCTGCTGCAGAGGACAAGGGAGGAGAAGGCTGTGGATATTCTAGGAAACTATAGCTAATTGTATACAGCAAATCACAGGGTACAAGAAGTCATAAGGAGAAGGGACTGGGTCATAAAGAACCTTACATTCTGAATTAGTTAGGTTATGTTAGGATGTAGTAGCATATAGACCCCAAAAGTTCTGTGGCTTAATAAAATGGAAGTTTATTTCTTGATCAGTGATTGCCTTGGTTGATTGTCCTGGTTCAGCAGTCTTAACCAGTTAGTCATAGCCCATCATTTATGAGCACTCTTTTGCATGTAATCTTATCTCTCTTGCTTCTCAACTGGCCAGTCCCAAGCCTTAGTTAAATCTAATTCTCCACCCACTCTGCCTCTGCATCTCTTCTAAAGAACTATTTTGTATCTTCTTCTATTTCCCTTAACCCCTCTTCACTATTAGCTGATAACAAATAGCCATATCTGTTATTTCACTGAGAGGCTAGATTAGGATGAGAATATCCACAGGATACATCACCAAACTGACCAAGCCTCCTGTACCTGTCCCCTCTCGTTCTGCCTTCTCTCCTGTCACTCTGTCTTTGCTCCAATCTAAGGTGAATTCTATTCTGTGTGCACTGAATCCTGTCCTCTCCCACCTACCTGCAGACGTACTCCAGCAATGCTGCCCTCTCTCTGCAGCAGCATCAGATTTCCTCTTCCGCTTGATCATTTCCATCAATGTATAAACACGCAGTGCTATCTTCCATCTTTAAAAACAAACCTCTCTTGACCCCACTTAACTCTCCAGTTATTGCATTATTTCCATGTTCCTCTTTAGAGAAAAACACTGTAATCCACACTTTCTCTTTTTCTCCCATTCTCATCTCACATCACCAAAGAGAGTCTCTTGTTAAGGCCATCAGTAATTGCCGTAACGCCAAATCCAGTGGTCAATCCTCAGGCCTCATTTTACTCAATTAATTTTTAGAATTTGACTCAGTTAATCATCTCCTCCTTTTGAAAAACTCTAGTTGCTTGATTTCCTGTAAACCATTCAACTATATTTCTCTTCTTATCTCAACAGTTGCTCCCAAATCGCTTTTGCTAGTTCCTTGTCCTCTTTCCACCCTTTTTTGAGTATTGGAGCACCCAGAGGTTAAGTACTTAGGTCTCTTCTCATCTCTGTCCATACTCACTCTCTAGGGCAGTGATCTCTTCCAATGTCACAGATTCAAATGCCAGTCCTACACAGATGACGCCCAAATTTTTACCTCAGTCCTAGACCTCTCCCTTCAACTCTAGCCTTGGAGATCCAACTTCCAGGTGACATCTCCATGTGGATGACTAATAGGCATCTCAATATTAACACCTGAAAAATTGACCTCTTGCTTTTTTTCATCTCTCCCCAAACCTGCTCCTTCTACAGTCTTCCTCATTCGATCAGGTGCTCAGGTCAAAAAAACTTGTAGTCATCCTTGCCTCTTGTCATTGTCTCACATCTACATCAAATCACATCAGTTCATTTATTAAAATATATTTGGAGTCTATCTGCTTCTTGCCACCTCCACTACTCTGGTCAAAATCACATCATCTCCTTCCAAATGAATGCAGTGAATACTTGGCTGGTCTCCTTGCTTCCTCCTTTGTTGTACCATAATCTGCTCTCCACATTGCAGCCAAGGTAACTGATTAAAAACATAAGTCAGTTCAAAACTCTCCAATGGCTTCCCAACTCAGAGTGAAAGGCAAAGTGCTCACAAAGCCCCACGTGATCTGGTCCCAGCTCCCCTCTGACCTCACCTCTTACCGCCTACTCCTGTCTACTCAGCCACAGCAGCCACCTCGCTTCTCAGACACTTCAAGCAGTTCCTATGTCTAGGTCTCTGAGTTAATAATGTTTTAAGTGAATATTTCATTTTAAACCATGGAATCAACTTTTCCTGAATCACAGTCTGTTCTTTTCTTTTCTTGCCACCTGCAAAATTCATGGAAAACGTTATGAGTTTGCCTTTCAGTAAAGCGTTTCTTAGTGTTTCTTAGTGTTCTTAGTATTTCATTGCTCTCCATACTTGTCCAGTTCCCATTTTCAATTTAGGGAAATATAATTTGTGAAAAACAAAAAAAAAAAGTACAGAAAAAAGTAAAATGTAAAAGAAACACTTTTTTCTTTAAGGCTTTTGACTTGATCAAAAAGACCAGGAACCAGATGAAGCTGTTTCCTGTATTATGTAAACTGTGTCTAAAGAAGAAATATGCTGGCAGTGTACAGGAAAGCATGGCATTGTTTCTAGTGCCATTTGACATTTCTTGCGCTATAAAGCGATTGATATGTGCACTACAAGTTAATCATTTGGGGAATTGTTTTTGATTTTGCTTAGATAGGTGTAGTATTCAAATTTTAAGACAGTTATTCAAAATTGGGGTATTTTCAGCCATTTGTTTATTTTGAGAGAAAGCCTCATTTAAAGAATGTCTTATTGTAGTTGGTTATTTTGGGGTTTTCTTTGTGTGTGTGGTTTTTTTTCTTTCTTTTTTTTTTGAGACAGAATCTCACTCTGTTGCCCTGGCTAGGGTGCAGTGGTGTTATTGTAGCTCACTGTAACCTCAAACTCATGGGCTCAAGCAATCTTCATGCCTCAGCCTGGGACTACAGGCGTGGGTCACCATACCTGGCTAATTTTTCTATTTCTTTGTGGAGATAGGGTCTCTCTCTTGCTCTTGAGCTACCATGCCTGGCATGTATTAATAGTTGGTTATTTTGAACTGTCCATGATTTTTGTATAAACTCACCACACTTTTCCCACATTGTATCATAATGTGAGCCTTATTATTCATTTTCCTGATAAATATTTTCCTTTCCTAAGGCAAAGGTGGCAATTTACTTGTACTAACTGATATAACTAAATGTACTTATTATCCAATGCAAAAGCTCTCTGATGTGCCAGACATGCCTGAGAACTTATATACTGAGCTCTTTTTTTAGATTCATCGTGAAGAATAACATTAGAACATGATACAACTGCCACTGCCACAGCATGTGAGAAATAGTAGCATGGTTGGCAAAAATGTAATATCTGTTTTCCCATGGCTTTCGTGCTTGGATATTACTATATCTTTTCAATCAGATGTCTCCCTTTATAATTTAATTTATCATTTAGTTGGTAATTTTGTTGTGTCTACTGCATGCAGAGCCCTAGGATAGGGTCTGTAAGTCATATACAGAAGTGTAGGCTCTGATCCTACCCTCAAGCAGTTTAAAAGCCTTTTAGGAAAACAAGCCATGAGAAACAGAATATAGCTGTCTGTTAGGAAGAAAAAAGAGAAGTACCTTAAGACTGAAAAAGAGAACAGGTCATCGTGCGTGTGTGTGTGTGTGTGTGTGTGTGTGTGTGCGCGCACATTATAAGTAACTAATGCTGAGGAGATTGTAGATCAGACACTTATTAACTGCTTGTGGAAAAGGCATTGAAAGCTGAGCTGAACAATTATAAATATAGGCTTCTAAACAACAGTGACAACAATAGACACACCCACAAACAAAATACACAGCAAAAATCCTTATTAGGCAATTCTCTAGGAAATCACTAAATGGTATCATAGTGACTTTCCAGAATTAATGGGACTTTCCAAAATGTTTATGGTAATTTGAAGGATTAGTTTATTTGATGGCACAAATTGCTACAAAAGTATTAGGTTGAGACACATGAAATTGCCATTTTGTAGGTCATAAAGGGTTGCATATCAGCAAGTTCATATGATTGACCTAATATAAGTGATTGGAAGGCAGAGAGTGTGTGTTTTTACTTTGTACAGCCTGGTGCCTAGCACATATGGTAGGTGCCCAGCCATGGACTGAATGAACTGAATGTTGGACTAAATGTTGGTGTGTGTTAATATGTGACATGTGAAGAAGAATTATGGATATTTTTCTAATTGAGGAAAAAATGTCTTTAATCTTATGAAGACATAGTGTTATTATAAAATTAATTGCAGAATTGCTCAAGTGAATCCTATGAGTGCTTGGGTAATTTTTAGTAGTTACAGAAAGTTAGGAAATACTAGGTGTATTAATGGTTTTTCAATGAATAGAAAAAAGCAAAAGGCTCTGAGGCCCCTCCTGACCCATGTTTGGAATGGCCTCTTCTCCTGGCTCTGAGGTATCCTGTTCTGAAATGTTTGGTTTTGCTTTGGAGTGATCATAATGGCTGCTTCTCAGGCTCTTTATAGAATCACATAGTTTGACAGGGGTCTGTGGATGTCATCAAGCTCACACCCTCACTTTGCAAGTGAGGAAACTGAGGCTCAAGGTGGCTAAATGACTTGGCCTAGTTGTTAGACATGTGGTAGCACAATGGGAAGTGAGACTCAAGTTCCTGACTCAGGTCGATACTTCATTCCTTACACCATGATGCTCCAACAGGAATTGCCCCAAACTGTGGTAGCAGTGATTATATGAGCCTAGGACGTGATTTGAGGCAGATATGGAAACAAAGCCAATTCCATTATTTGTAATGAAAAGCTGTAGGAATCCTGATAATAAAGAGAAGATATATTTCCTGTTCAGTCTACATCAGACAGCTTTCTGTTCCCCTGTATATGTAACTGTCATTAATATCCAGACAAAGTTAATTCTTTAAAGATAGGGCTGGGAAAAAAATAACAGTATGAAGATATACATAGTTTATGCCTTGTAAATATTATTTAATATATTTTGAATGATTTTATAAAATTTTCTGATTATTTTTAGAAGATAAAAATGTATATGCAAACATATTTTCACATTGGCTTTTGAGATTACTTTAAAATTTTTGTAATTTAAACTTGCATATGTCATAGAAGCCATTTAATTTTTCATCAAAAGAATGTACTGCTGCCTTGTTTAAGGTACTGTTACTCATAATTCCCTTTTATATCATTTTTCCTAGGTCTTGCATGTTTGTAGAGTCCAGTTTCAGGGGAATTCCTTTGGTAGTCTTCATTGAGTGTCAGCAAAAGATGTTATTTTTGGCTTCTGTCCTGATTAACCCAGACGTTTCAATGTGTGTTATGATGGGTTATTTGATGGATAGTCACCTGTACCCTGTGATCAACTAAAACTTGGCCACTAGAGTTAAAACTTAGTGGTGGAATGTCATAATTTCCCATCTTTTGTTTGATTAATACTTCCTTTTGAGATCTAAAAGGGAAATGTCTGGAAGTGTCCTTCGATGTACAGCTACAGTCAGGATGAGAAGGAAGACCTGTCTTTTATGGGGAGAGAATTCAAAGTTGATTATAACAAGCTCCCTCAGGGCAAAGCAATAGACACCTCCCCTTTTTAAAAGGAAAGGAGAAATAAACACTTTGCTCACACTTAAAAGTGTTTTTTCCTAACATTTTATTGACTTAAATGCCTTTATTTAGGTTAAAAAAATAGCATATGCAAAAGAATAAGTAAAAGAAAATTCTTAAGTGACAAATGACAAACGAATTTATTTGAAATGCATAAAGTTGTATAAGGTAGTTTTAGATTTGTAAGTATACTGCTGTAAGATGTCATGTCAAAATATGTAATTCTTATTTGCCCTTTATTTTTGAAGAGTGGATAGAATATTCATTATGCCTGGAGCAGCCCTTGTGTATAAAACCATGACATTCTTTAACATATAGAATTACTTAAGGACCTTACTTTCTCACTTTTTTTGGAGAGAGGGGATTTCTTTTAATTCCTAATTTATATAATGTGTCTCACTGTATCTGTAAATATCAATATTCAGGAAAAGCCCCAATGTTTACACACAAAGTATTAATTGATTCACTATATTTAGTATTTATGGAGCCCTGAATATTGAGTACCTCTTCTAATTGACCTGACTTACCAGCTACAGAATAGTAAAATAAATAGGCACAGTGCTTGCTCTCCTGGAGTTTATCATCTAGTAAACGAGACAGTCAGGGAGCAAGTAAATCAATTGACATGTAATTACAACTTGTGATCATTTTGCTAAATAAGCGGTAGAGGAGAAGCTACCACGCTGTGAAATGACAGTGAAAGAGGGACTAGGAGGATATGGAAGAAAGGGAAGAGTGGTCTAGCTAAAGTAAGGAGTGTGAGTAAATACCTGAGGCAGGAAAGAATTTGTTTAATTCATGAAACCAAAAAAGGCCATAGAGTAGATCATCGTGAGTGGGGAGGAATGTGAAAGGAGATGAGAGTGGAGAAGTAGCAGGGTCTGGTCCTGCTGGGCTCAGGGACCAGGGTAAAATGTTTGCATCTTGTTCCAGTTGCAAGGGGGCATCACAAACCAGTAGCAATGATTACCTACAGGGGTGGGAGGGAACTAGGGAGATGAGAAACAAGGATGGTAGGGAGGCTTCTTACTGTTTATCTTTTCATGCTGTTTGCTTATTTAGAAATATTTGAATTTATTATCTATTAATAGTTTTAAATTTAAAAAGTTTTAATGGAAGCCATTTACAGTTATAAGTAAGGATGTATCTTAATATGACCCTGCTTTTAAAAGATGACTCTGGGGCATTCGTGAGGGGAATAGATTGGTTGGGGCAAGATTAGAAGAGAAAGATGGCAGCATGCACCAGGGCAGTGATGATGCAGCTGCGACTGGAGTAATGGCAGTGGGTTGCAGATGAGGTTATTAGAGATTTATTTGGGAGGGAGAAAGAAAGTGTACGAATTATTGATAAGATGTTGGGGGTAAAGGAGTGGGAGGGAAACTAAGGTAATTGTTTGAGCAATAGAGCCATGTCCCATGATACAGAACATCAAGAGAGGAACCAGTTTTGGAGAAATTTTTTTAAATGGTAAACTTGGTATGGCTGTGGAACACCAAAAAGGTGCTACCAAGTGCACAGTGGGACATGAGTCTGCACCTAAAGAAGAGGTTTAGGTTGGAGATAAGAGTTTGAGAGTCAGCAACTTGCATATGATATTTAAAGCTTTGATAGTAGAAGGGACTCTTTAGAGAGCATAAAGGAGAAGAAGGCAAAGGACTAAGACCTAGGCCTTGTCCACATCATGAGGGTGAGAAAGAAGAAGAAATCCTTCAGGAAGATGGAGAGGTACAGCCAGAGCAGCAGGAGGAAAACCAGGACAGTGAGATGCTTCATTATCTGCGAGTGTTTCAAGAAGGACAAAAATCCAGGAGCCTCTAGCTCTAGTCTGTATTCTGCCACTTCTTTTCTTTTTCTATTTCATATAGTTCATCTAATTTCTTTGAATTTTTCCTTCTTTATCTGGAGAGTGGCACTAATCTGTCTTATCTATTACACAGGCTTAAGATGGGCAATGTTGAGAATATCAGTTGAATTAATGTTTTTTGGTACATATTAATCTATAAAAATCTGTTGTGCTTATTGTACAATATTCTGCCATAATTATACAAAGACAGATGATGTACATGATTTTTTTATTACCTTGATAATGCTTCCCTTTAAACGACTCTGCACTAGTAGCACAAAAGAAGTTTAAATCAGAATTATGTTAGCAAGTAATATTGAATTAATATATTTACTTGAATGGAGGGGTAGCAATTTGAATAGATATATTTATAAAAGGAAAATCTTTAACCAAACTACAGTATATTGTTTGAAATCAAGATACATTTTTCTATATTATCGTTGTTAACAACTAATGTATGTCTAGGTGGAGAGACAGCCTCATAATTGTGGTCATTATAGGGTTAAAATGCTGAGTTAAAGTAAGTCATTGGGAAGGAAAAAAAAAAAAAAACCTTTACACAACTTTGTTAAAACAAGAACAAAGAGTCCATGGAAAGCACCAGGTGTGACAGGGAAAAGATAAGAAACAAACTCTTCTGTGTACATATCACTCTTAGATTATTTAATGACTCGAAAGATGACCTCCACTGAAAGGTGTGGCATGAAAGTGAGCATGAAACAGAACACTAATCATATATTTCAGCAACTCTGATTTCCAGTGGGCTGGGCCTTGGCGCTGACAGTCAACGTGTCCATTGTGAGACAGGTTTATTTCTTGCATAAGTTTACCATTATCTTGGAAGCTCTGGTTACTGGCAAGGCACCTCTGCCTGCTGCCCTCCATGTTTTTTCTTTCTTTCTTTTTTCCGCCACTGTGGAACTTAGATATCTGGTTTGACTTCTGAACTGCTTTGGGCTTTCTCATGTTGTGATTTTGTTCCAGAGCCCACAATTAAGTAATCATTTATTAGTCCTTGCCGTGTAATTGAGATGCAGGTTATCGTTCCCCTTGGCTTTTGCGATGACTTGTTGCACCTACCTTTTCCACCTCCTTATATCATGAGATTAAAGCGCTGAGTGAGCTCAAGTAATGTAATAAAATCTGGAATTAATTAACTGCACTGAAGATGATTATATTATGAATTAAGTAGCTCCTTCTCACGGCATGCTGTAACTACCACAATAAATAAATGCATAAAAATGCAGTTTTCAGGGGGTTTAATTTTCAAAAGAGCTTTCGCTAATTCTATTAATATTTATTGAGTCCTATCAGTACCTATTGTATATAACCTCATTTATTCTGATTGGAAATGTCTTTCCTTTCACAGTAATGTAAATTTACTGGTGATAGAATAAAGAAATCTTAAGCTCCCCACACCCCAAAGACCTAATTGTCATGAATGTTTGCTGAGCATCAACAATGAACCAGGAACCTTAGCATGGTGCCTGGCACATAGAAGGGACTTGGTACAAGCTTCAGGAGACAATTTGTCTGGGAAAAGAGATATCTAATTATAAAAACTAACCATAAGATAACATTTTCAGAGACAAAGTAGAGGCAATTACAAAGAGATATAGAAGCAGGAAAAAAGTACACCAAACTTATGTTTATAGTCAGCCAAATAAATAAGGGCTTTTTAAATTATTTTACATTTGACACCAGGGTAACAAAATGTTTTCAAAGTTATCTGAATTTTTAGGTGCCTGATTGGAGTGATAGAAAATATTCTATCCAATGTTGCTTCAAATACACTGCTGCTTTATCTTCTGTGTGGCTCAGTAATGCTTATGTTTAGAATATGAGGAAAGTATTTTGACTTCTGAGTAGTTTAGCAGCTTATAAATGTGGCCTTAGGTCCAAGGATGGTGTGTTTCATCACCATTAATTCACATTAGACCATTTATATTAAATTTACATTTTCATGCATTTCATTACTTGTCAATTGGCTCCATCCAGAAGTCATTAAGGTTGGAAGAACAGGAGCTGAGGATATATAAAATTTTTTTAGGCATGTTGGTTTGGCTGAATTATTCTTATAGGAACAAAAGACAAAATAAGTCAACACTAAAATTGATTTTTTATATTAAATCATCAACTGAACAGATATCAAGGCTGTCACTACATGCACAACTGAATTGACTATTGTAAGTATTTTCTGAGCCCAAAACTATGGTGATTATTTGATTCAACTGATTCACTGGGGGTGGGAAGATTGGAAAACTCCTCCAGAACCTATCTCTCATGCATGAGGGGTGATGACATTGCTTCCATTGAGCGAACATAAAAGCAACTTCATTTTTTTTTTTAAAGCCACTACATTTTTTGTGGCTCTTCACAGGAGTTCTTGTGACCCTCTCTAGATAGCCAGCGGTGTCTGATCTCATTGTTTAGAAGCTCATCCTTTTCCTCCTGAGAAGGAACTGTTTATTTAGCATTTGGCCAGCATAGCCAAGAGGAGAGAGAAGAAAAGGAAAAAACCAAACTAAACCAATAAACAAAATCATTTAGTGATTTGGGACAGTGAGGGAAAATTACAGAGAGAGAGGTGCATAAAACTCCCAGTTCACTGGATTTATGATGTTAGAAACAGATTTGGCTCTTTGATTATTTGAAAAATTAAAGGGGTTAGACAAAATCAGAGTTGCAGTCTCACAGCCTATGGGCTGCTTCTGGCTAATACAGTGTCCAGAAAAGAAAAAAAGAAATTGGGTTTGAATGCTTTACGTAGGCTATGTGCTTTTAGTTCCACCAAGACCTCACTCTCCCTGTTACCTTACACCTGACTCTTCACATTTTTATGCTACAGCCCTGCCACTTAGGTCCCAGAGATCGCAACACCTGTGCAAATGACCTCTAGTGTGTCTTTCGCCTCTACTGTTTTATGAATCTTAGGCCAGGCACAGAGTTGGCATTTAGTAAACGTGTTGAATGAATGGATGAATAATACAGATACATGTATCTGTTTGAAGTTGGTTTAGCCATGTGTTCCATGAGTGCAATTTTCTGAAAATGCTATCAATGTGTGTCATTATATGGAAGGGAAAGAATGGTAAGGAACTTTCTTGGGAACTTTTTTGTGGGAAGTGGGAAAGTTAGAGTTTTGATGACATTACAGATTATTGGCTTGGAATTTGTTGATAATATGGAAAATAATTTCTTCTTTCCTGTCTTTTACTAGAAATCTAACATTTATAAGTATCTCTTGCTCATACTTGTAAGTATCCTGTTATCCATGTATTTAATTCAGATTTCTATTTAACCTTCTCCTTCCCACCATTCTTATCCCCATCAGAACAAATTATTCATCAAGCTGATTGGTGACATAATTTGGTTACTGTTGTTTTTTACATGACTTTTTTTGGCGATCATTGTCTTAGAAAGGAATAATGTGTGGAAGAGTAGTTGAGTACATATCACTTCTCTTCAAAGAAGTATCAAAGATATGAAACTAATTTGAAAGAGGACTCCTCAGTGTGTTCGGGTTTTGGCTCTCTTTAAAATTTTAAAAAAATCTGTTAGGTCAGTTAATTGGAATCCTATTGAATCCAAAATATTACACTTTTTTTACTTCATGTTTTTTCACAGCTTCCTATTGATTCAAAAAATATTCATTCTATTCATTCTTTCAATCAATATTTACCAAGTACCCATCATATGCTAAATGGTTGAATTCACCAGATTTCTCTTTCCTTCAGTTTAGCAAAATCAACAAAAGGAAACACAGAGGCAAATAGGATTGGCCACGTGAAGCACGCCCCACCATTCTCACAGCAGTCGGTGTCGCCACCAGGGTTGCTGGTCCTCAGCTTGGCTGTGGGCAGGGTGTGTGAACTCTGCCAGGGACCACTGATTGTCTTCTGTTACCTAACATCGTGCTACGTTTCAAACAGGACTCGATGCATGGATTTGTTTCTTCCTTTTCTCTTACCTGTCTTAAACCCACAGATACAGATTACGCATGTTCAAGTTCAGCACTTATCGTGGAGTGTCTAGTACCTCCCTATCCTTGATTATGCTTAAAGAGGCAAGGTAGCGTAACTCTCTTCACATTTCACATCCTAGAGAGAGCATTTTACAGCAGTCCCTGACATTTGGACAGGCATGTAGCCACTGAAAACCCTTGTCTAACGTCTCCTAGAATAAGCGCAGTCTTCTGAACATTGTCTGGGTATTTAAACAAGCTGTGCTGATGTAGTTCTAAGCCACCTTCCTTTTGTTGCCGTATTGATTTCTACAGAACTAACTGTACATAAAAGAGTCCTGTGTTTGGGGTTTATGAATTTCACAGAACAGTTAGGCTATAAATGAGGAAGTTGTTCATAAGTTTCTCCTTGGTATTATTTTTAATAATATAAATCCTATAACACACTCTATTTGATTAAAATTAGTGAAAACTGTCATCAAAATTAGTGTATCTTTTAAATATCAGAAGCATCTTACCTCTTGGTCATTATGCTATATTGATTTTCCTAGAGTAATGGGGAAGAATTTAATTTAGTTTAAAATATGAATAATGTTCACACCTGCAAACCATTATTCTGCCTCCTTAAATTTCAGAGCCTAATTCACATCATCTTACATTTCATTGCTTTGTTTGGGGATGGTGTTGAAAAAGTAAAATCATAGGACGTGCCACTATTGTTGATTCTAAGTGAAAAGCCATAGGCTATCAACACTGCTAGTGCTTATTCTCTGCATTAGGATAGAAAAAATAAAATACATATTTTCTCCCAACTTTCCCTAGAGTGGATTGGGTGGCATCTTACTTCACATGATACGAGTCCTACATTTTCCTTCTAGTCAGAGCTCTGTATTCCTGTAATCACTTTGTCAACTTTAAGAGGGAGAGGAAAATGTTTTGATTGGAAGAAAAAAAATCTATTCAGATTAGACATAATCTAGTCAGACACTCACCTTGTGCAGCTGTTTCCGTTTCAGAGAATATCACAACATTGTGTAGAATGATGATGAGCTATGTGATTACCTAACAGAACCACAGCAAGGTTTAATTAATTCCACATTAACCAACACGGTAACATGTTAAACAACAAAAGCTGTGGTTAAGGTTTGAATATGGAACCCACAGAGCAGTTAAAAAGAAAGAGAGCTAAGAAAGAATCCTTCAAGTTAATTCATTAACTAGTGACAGCGCAAGGAACAGAAGTAAAAGTTCATGTCTTAGTTTAGGGCCACTTATTGGGCAAAGCTTTGACAAATCATCATATAACCCAACAAGGTGTTGGAGTGGCTATAAAAGCTAATAGAACCCCAGGCTCCACTATAGAAGTACAGTGACCTGATTTCATGGGGGTAATGGTTAGCTCTGGTGTACTCGCCTCTGGTTCCAGCCTGTTTGGGTTATTGTCTTCATTTTGGTACACTATGTTTTGAGAGATATTCGTGAACTGGAGAGCTTCTAAAAAACATGCACAGAGATAGCAAGAGGTGAAAAGATCATGCCAGTGAAGGGATGATTTGTGAAGTGAAGGACCTGGGGATATTTTGAGAAGAGAAGACTTCGAAGGAATATGAGCACTGGTTTCAAATATTTAAAGGGCTGTCATGTAGTAGCATGGCTAGACTTCTTCATTGTTGTGTAAGCAGACATAGAATTAAGACTGTGAATCTAAAACTCTAAGAGGGTATAGAACATTTTAACAATTAGAAGTGTTTTGAGTCAATTGGGTTAACTTAAAAAGTTGTGAGTTAGTGTAATCATAGATATTTAACAGATGCTGCAAACTTATTCATTTACAAATAAGTTTTCTATTTGAATGATTTATGAGAGGACATCATCTAAGAGCTTCTCATTCTAAGACCCTAAAGCTTCTAACTTAGCATGTAAATTTTGATTCTTTGATATAAAATATAGTCCTTTTTTCTTATCGTGAGAGCAGAAATTCAGTCTTTAGTGGCTTGCATTCTCTTTTTTAACAGAGTCAAATCTGTAAGTATGATAGTGGGCTGGGCTGCTTTAAAACAAAGGTTATGACTTCATGGCAATAGGCTGAGGGCCAGGAGATAATGATCTTATGCAGACATAAATCTGAAACACTCCATCGAAATGTTGAAAAATATTATCAGAGTGCATTCACAGTTAGGGCTCACCTCTTACGCAGAGCACAAACAATGGGTCTCTTAATTTTTGCGAGGTTTTTATGGGGGACTCATGGCTTTGTTGTGTGTGGAGGGGAGTGGAGTAGAAAGGAAGGTGAAATGGTGTGGAAGGAATCAAGAATCAATAGCTTTGTGACATTTGAAATACATATCCATATTTATGCTGAAAATTTTTTTCTGGCTCATTTTTAAGAAAAAATTGTGTGATTTAATTTATTTTTACATTTGATTTCTTTGTGGGCTAGATAGCAGAAGACCAAACAGCATCAGGACTCAAGGTACATTACCCATAAAAAAATATATAGGTATGCTAATGAATACACAATCTGAATGAAAATATGGTCATTAAAATTCCCATAGTGGCTAAGCAGTGTGCTGGTATATGTGGAGTGGGGCTGTTGATTCAGCAAGTTCTGCAGAGAAAGGCTCTGTGGATCAGATTCTGAGTTCTTGGGGACTTTGAGATGAGGTCTGGTTTGACTGTGGTGAACTTTACTTTGAAAGATCTTGAATGATTTGCCCAAGGACAAGCTGCTAGTAAATGGCACAGTGGTGACTCAAACCCAAATCCAGTGACCTAATCTTATATTCCAGGTCTAATTATTTACTTAGTTTTATCCCATGAATATTTTGATCCTGGTGGAATTGGTGAGGAAGGAACAGCAACCACAGCCTAGGCGAGAAAAATCATGAGATGCCCTGGCGTAGGTGTGCCGGGTGGGGAGTTGTGGCCCCACCTCTTTGCCTCAGTTTGGGCAGCAGGTTTATAGTCTCTCTTCTCACTGGGAGAGCTACTTTTTGAACCATTACCCATCTGTCTGCAATAAACCGGCCTCCTCAGTGTGGTGTCTTGGGGCCTAATCCTTGAGTAATGATTATAGATGGAAAGTGTCTCTGAGGCAATTCCTACTGAGAACTAGGAGTCCTAGGAAGGATCTATTTATTAAAAATCAGCCAACAGCAATTTTCTCTTTAACTGTCGTCTTTGAGTCTTTGCTCCTTAAATATTCATGAAACCTGCAGTGATTTAAGATTAAAGATCTCCACAAGATAAGTAGTTCCTGGAATCTTATATCCATGGTGGTATCTGGATTCGTTCCTAAGTTTCCCCTGTAATAGTTTGAAATCCCTTTGCAAAGCTTGTATTGCTTTCATTTACTGAAAATGAACAATGCTGAGGCAGGGCCCAAAGGACATTAAAACCCCATTATAGTTCACTTCCTGAAACCGTGGATTTGGTCATCCTACAGGTAAAATCACTTCCCTCTGTGTACAGGGAAGTGTAGTGTTTCCTTCTCAGCGCAGCTGCAATGTCTCTAAAGTAGTGTCTTTACTAAGTGTTTATTGAATGAATAAATAAATTTAGATAATTCCATGCCTCAAGTCTTCTTGTTGTGATTAAATTTGATTCTTAGAAGAGAGATGGAATCTATGTGACATAATCCATTATAATAAGTATCTTTAAATCATTACAGTACCCTTGGGCCAAATTCAATCTTTGATTTTGATTAAATACTAACTTTTGATTAAATTAAATTAAATATTACAATGATAGCATAAGGAGATATATAAAGAGAGAAACATTTCATATTTGTCTTCATATTGATAACATTTGAAATTATATGTATTAGAGAAGTATTTTGGTATGTATTTCCATCCATTTTACACTTTGTATAGTAGGTGGCATATAAATTCGGATACAATGAGGTTAATCCACCCCTTAAGTAAAAGATGTTTTTATAACACACAGATTTTTTCAAGAAGGAAATTGGTTCTTCTCCCACCCTCTGAATTGCTCTTTATTAAAAAGAAAAGTGTTTGTTCAGTTTTATTTCTCCCAATGTTGGATGATAGTATTGCTGTGGATGATGTATAATCAGTTTTTATGGGTGATGTTCGCACAAGAGGTGTGGTTTGGAAGTGAACAAGTTACTCTGTGATATTCAAAGTTCTCACGTTGTGGTGTTAGACACTTCTCTTACTCTGTTTTTGTTTGTGGTTTCAAATCATAAGGACCTCATGTAAAATTTGTTTCAAGCATTTGAGATGATAATGAGCTCTTTCAAATATTAGTTGAAACCCTCCAGAGGGTTTGTGCATTTGCCATTAGGAAGAATTCCTATGACAACATAGCAGTCTTGTTGCTCTCTGACTTTGTTTTTCTGAAGTATTCCTTCCTCTTAAGCTGGTCAGTCAAGATAGTCATTAAAGTTAACATTGAGATGTCAAAAGCTGATTTTTTAAAGTATGAGTATCAACGGCATTTGAGTCATCAAGGAGATACCTCAAGCTGAACGATGCAGTAGGTTCTTGACCTATCTCAGTGTTATTGCTTCCGTTAAAAAAAATCAGTTGTAACAAACAAGGCAAAACAACTTTAGATGGTCAATAGGATTTTTAATTGCAAAGATTTCCTCTGACGTGAGTGTTAATGAATGTCAAAGCAATAACATAAAAAGACATTACTTGTTTAATGATTGATAGAATAAGAAAAACACAAGGCCTTTTGTCAGATAAATGACTACTGTTTGGTGTTCCTTTACCTCAGGAGTATCAAAAGTGATCTCAAGATAGGCAATAATGGCCCGGGAGCTGAGGCAGCAAGTCATAATATAGTCTGTTATATAATAACCAAAGCAGGAAAGCTAATTAATGTGTATCACTGCACTTGTTTTCTCACATGGCAACTTTGACATTACTTTAGCATTTTTGGTTTGTTTGAATCCTTTGTTAAAACTTTCTATTTCCAAAGACTTTAAATTAACATATAAAATTTTATGGGACTGGCTTTGTATATCTACAGTACAGGTGTATAACTAAAGAAAATTTAAATATTGCTCCAAATTGTTGGAAGAGAACAGCTGGTAGTTTGGTTTTATACAGATGATGCCGTGACACTGATCTGTAACATGAAAGGACAGTGGTGACATCTAACAATTACAAAGTAATAGTCACCATTGAGTTTTGTTTTTCTAAACGATAGTTTATACCTCCGGGGTGTCCAATATTTGCTCTGACATGCTCTCAGCATACTAAAAGAATTAATGGTTACACATAATCCATATGATTAAAATCAACTTTGCTCCATGTGTTGCCAGTATGAGAAGCACCGTAGGTCAGTTCTCATGTTCATGTCAGGCAAAATACCTTTAAGTTTCAAAAGTGCTCAGTCGATTCTTGTTGATTATTTATTTTCCTGACTCCATTATTGCTCTCATTCCATTACTTCTTTGTGAATCAAGTCACTTTTTGGTTCTTGTAATTGTCTCTAGGAAAAGCTATAAGCAATACTAGAATGAGTTTTAGGGGAACTAGGCATAGATTTCAGTTGAAAATGCTGCCAACTTGGCTAACTGCTATTTGCTCGGAATGCCACGTATCCACTGATGGTCTACAAAGAACTTGTATGGATGTAATCTTGCTGGCAAATCCACAATACAAAGTATTTGTAGTTTCTTAAGGAGAAAGTTTATTGCAGCTCTTGAGGGACCATGAGAAGAAAGCCTTCCTTCTGTGTCCTCCAGCCTGCTGCGGAGAATATTTCTTTGGCATTTTCACTCTCGCTCCGGCTCACTGTGTTCTCCACAGATCCAGGAGTGTTGCAGGATGCCCCTTGTCTGTCCTGCTGATTTTCTCGTGTCCTGCCTGAAAATTTAACCTAAGATCATTGCTGTGAGCAAGGGGGCAACGACTTATGAGTCCCACAGCTGGAGGAGAGGGGGGCGAGGGGCACCACATACTGCTGGGGAGGGGTCTGTGTGGGTCAGGCCAGAAAAGTGGCTGAAAATGGCCAGGCTCAGGTTTCATTTCCCTCCTCACTCTCCAGGTGCTTAACTTAGTGGAACCTATTCCTGAGTGCTGAAAGTGTTTTTACCTGAACAGAGTGTTGTTGAATCAGGCCAAGCAAGGTTAGTTGGTTCGAATGGACAAAACCAATATAATGTATTACTGTTACGGGAGAGCTGAAAGGCCTGAAAAGGAAAAAAATCTCAATTTTTTCCCCCACTCCTCCACGGGTGTGTTTGTGGTTGTAGTACTTGTTTGCTATCCTCTTCGTGCAGTCATTTGTAGAGGTCTGTGAAAAGGTGTCTTCACTTTTTTGCTTTGTGTCATTTTGGTGAAGGTAGAGACCAGCACAGGGAATATCTCAGGTAGAATTCACCCAGAAACTGAGTGTTTATTTGACTCCAAGGAGAAGAAGAAACGAAGCTTTCTCCAGTTATTTGAGTATAAACAACACTGATGTTCAAACCTTAAAACAATTTGAGAGAATGCTGCTGGTTCATTTTATCATACTACAATGTTGGTTTTAAGGCATAATGAAAATATTTTCTGTAAGTACTATGAGATCCATACAATAAAGTATTTTAATTCATTTAAAGAATCTTAACTTTCATATACTATCACATTGCATTTTGAAAGTGATGTACTTTTAATGCATTTTTCACAATTATACTTAATCATCTGAGACATTTCTGATACTACTTTATAATTTTAGGATAGTAGATTCAACTCAACTCTTTAAAAAATTTAGGTACATTGAAATTTGGGTATGCTGCCACCAGGTGGTGGCAAATCCTTTGAGTCATGTGTTATTGTAATTTAAAAGGTTTTTTTTTAACCCTTTTAACCCTTTTTAACCCTTTTAAGTAAAGGCAGTAAAAATCTTTCTTTAAAAAAATGTCTTACTCAGAAGCCCAATATATAAAATAGACAGAAGTCAACCAAGTTATTATGACGAAGTGGGGTAGGAGTCTCAAAGCCAAATGTCTATGCCCACCTTTTTCTTCTGGTGACCCTCAGGAACCTCAGGAACACAGTTTGAAAATCCCCATTTCAATTATAATGTGCATATTTTATCTGACATTATGATAAGAAGCATTTTTTAAATTAAAAAAACTAAGCACTCACGCCTGTAGTCCTAGCACTCTGGGAGGCAGAGGCAGGAGGATCATTGAGCTCAGGAGTTCAGGACCAGCCTGAGCAAGAGCAAGACCTTGTCTCTACTAAAAATAGAAAAAAAAATTAGCCAGTCAACTAAAAATAGAAACAAAAAATTAGCCAGGCATGGTGGCGCATGCCTGTAGTCCCAGCTACTTCAGAGGCAAAGGCAGGAGGATCACTTGAGCCCAAGAGTTTGAGGTTGCTGTGAGCTAGGCTGATGCCATGGCACTCACTCTAGCCTGGGCAGCAAAAAAGACTCTGTCTCAAAAAAACCCTAAAACAAACAAACAAACAAACAAACAAAAAACTAAGCAATAGAAAAGGTAGTCTTCTAGAGCAGGAAGAAAGACTGGGACAGCACTTCTTAGAGCCACATGAAGGAGAAAGAGGATGCTTTTGGATCAGGAGCCAATGTGGTACGATGAGAGAAGCAGACCTGGGCAAGAGCATAAATATTAACCCAGACTGCCAAGAACCCTGTCCAAACAGATCAAGCTCTGTTTGGGCAGAGTTAGGACATACAGAAGATTCTGGAAGAACTAGGGTAGGAGTATGTGATTGTCCTGAGAGTCAATGACTGGCCAAACTTCTTCAGATTTTTTTCTTTTTTTTTAATTTTACTATTGAATTTTATTTCCATTATTGTGATATTAACGCATTTGAGTATATATCTGTGTGAATATACATAGATATTTTAGATACAATCTTTTTGCTTTATTTCTTTTCTTTTTTATTTCAGAACATTATGAGGGTACAAACATTTTGGATACATAAATTACTTTTGTACAGTCTGAGTCAAAGTTGTGTGTCCATCACCCAGATAGTCTGCATTGTGCCCATTAGGTGTGAATTTCCCCATCCCCTCCACCATCCTCCCACCTGCTTGATTTCTGTTGAATTTTACTACCATATGTACACATGAGTGTTGATCATTTAGTTCCAATTTAATAATGAGTACATGTGGTGTTTTTGTTTTTCCATTCTTGCGATACTTCACTTAGGAGGATGGCCTCCAGTTCTATCCAGGTTGTTTCAAAAGGTATTTAGTTCACCATTTTTTATGGCGGAGTAATACTCCATATATATATGACATTTTCGTAATCCACTCATATATCGATGGGTACTTGGGTTGTTTCCACATCTTTGCAACTGTGAATTGTACTGCTATAAACATTTAAGTGCAAGTGTCTTTTTTATAAAATGTCTTTTTTTCCTTTGGGTAAATACCTAGTAGTGGGATTGCTGGATCAAATGGTAGTTCTACTTTTAGTTCTTTAAGGTATCTCCATACTACTTTCCATAGAGTTTGTACTAGTTTGTGTCACACCAACAGTGTATAAGTGTTCCTTTCTCTCTGCATCCAAGCCAGCATCTGTTGTTTTGGGACTTTTTGGTAAAATCCGTTCTCACTGGTGTTAGGTGATATCTCACTGTGGTTTTGACTTGTATTTCCCTGATGATTAGAGATGTTGAGCATTTTTTCATATGTTTATTGCCCACTAGTCTGTCTTCTTTTGAAAAGCTTCTGTTCATGACTTTTGCCCACTTTTTAATGGGGTTGTTTGATATTTTCTTGATTTGCTTCAGTTCTCTATAGATTCTGATTATTAGCCCTTTATTGGTTGTATACCATGCAAATATTTTCTCCCATTCTGTAGGTTGTCTATTCTCTCTATTGATTGTTATCTTCAGGTTTTTAGACTTGTCATTATCCAATTAACTCCCTAAAGCTGGGGCTGGGATCCCAGAGTGCTAGGTCATCATCTTCCAGACTATCAAGCCCCAAGCTGTCTTTTTTCTGTTTTTCTAGTGTCTTCTCTTTCATGTGACTAGAGAAGATAGCCACAGAACAAACTGCCTCGCCACCTGTCTACCTACTTCCCTGCAATGAGGGTGTTTGAGCAGAAACCAGGCTACTGCTGCTGCCCCTCTTGGCTATACCTTGGCTAACATTTTTACTTTGTCTGTGATCTTACACCACCTCTCTCTCAAATGATCAATACCTATTTAAAAGCAATGCTTTTTTTTCTGTCCTTGGCTAACTGTCCCCTGAAAACGCCTGCCTATAGAAATTGCAAAGTCTCCCAGAAACTATTTTTCTAAAAAATTCTTTTCTCTCAAAATATGTTTAAATAACAAACGTAATGCAACCTTCAAACGGAGTAGATAAGTATGGTAATATAACTATCCTACAATACAGAAAACTGAGATCTTGGAGGGTTAAATGGAAAAAAATGAAACAAAATCCCCTAAAAACAACAACAAAAAAACCCTCACCCACCAACCAACCCAAATCCCCAACAAATAGTTAATAATAAACCAATAAAAAACTAGGATGTCTCAAATCATATAATTGTTCTAAGAAGTGTATGTATATAATCTACATGCAGTAAGGAGTTTCTAGTTGACATTGGTGACCAAGGTTAGGAAGAGTAAAAGCTCAATGATGAGGTAAAATGACGGGAAATGCAAGAATGTATTCAAATAGCCCAGAGCCCTTCAGGCTGAAGTCTCCACCAGAGGACAGCCATCAACTTACTTCAGTGACTCTCACCTGTTAGCTGGGGCTGGACATTGTAGATTAGATTGGGTGGTAATCCATGAGAATGTCAATTCATTGATTCAACAAATACAGTATGAGTACCTACTACGTTCCAGGCACTGTTCTGGAGTCTAGAGAAACTCCATACCTTCATGGAGCTTATTACACAATGAACACAGAAACAAGTAAATATGTAATGTTCATAATGATAAGTGCTGTAAAGAAGAATGAAGATCAAGAAGGGGACAGAGAGTAAAGGAAGCATGGTAGCACGCAGAAGGGTTGGTACTCAAGAGAGGGGTCAGGAACAGCCCCTCAAAGAGGGGACATTTAAGCAGAGCCTAGGAGGGAATGAAAGAGTGAGCCATGGGGACAGTTCAGGAAGAGCATTCCAGGCTAAGGGAAGAATAACAAGGTCAAAGAGGCTGAAGAAGGAGCAAGCTTGATGTTTCAAAGAACCAGAAGGCCAACCACACAAGGCTGGAGTGGATGAATGAGGGGAGAGTGGTGAGATCAGAGAGGTGGAGCCTCAAAGGCTGCAGTAAGGAGTTTGGATGAGTGTGATGTGAGGCCAGAGAGGGTCCCGACTGCTGTGCGATGGGTAGACCGTGGGGTGAGCATGGAAGCATGCAGGCGAGTTAGGAGCCTTCTCTGGAATTCTAGGAGAGTGACAATGATATCTTGGACTAGCAAGCACTGCTCATGCCAAGTACTTTTCTAGCTGACTCTCTGCACACTTTATCGGTTTGTTTTACCTGTCCCCTCCCGGGACAGTTATTTAAAAGACAAATGTCAGCCACTCTTTTGCTGGTCACGGAGGTACCTACTGTTGGTTATAGGGTGGCCTGGCGCTGATCTCTTGGCCAAGTCATTTCACCTCACTGAGCTTAGGTGGTCCACACTGGGTCCTTTCTCAGGTCTGACATCCTCTGAGTCCTAATATTAGTGATTGAACCTTAATGAGCTTCACCACCCAAGATGACCACAGGGGTAATGGAAATCATTAGAATGTCCCACATGCCTCTGAATTGAATATAATTTGATCCAGATCTTCTTCCATTCCCTGGGAGCCTGAAAACATTCTGCAATACCCAAATTCAGATCTTCAATCTATTAGACTGATTTGGGGAACTCTGATGACAAGAATTGTCATTGTGGAGAGTAGGCCCCGCCAGAAGCTCCCCTCCCCTTCCCATACCCAGCTCTCACACACTTCACCCTTGTGGCCCTCAAAGGGGCCCTGTGAGTCTTTTTAGAGCCCTCCTTGATGATCACTTGGATCTGACTTTGAGGATCTGGGACATACACTTGGACTTGCCTGCATCTCCTAGGATTAGCCTGCAGAGAGTTCACAGTAGGACTCTGGCGTCTTCTTCAGAAAACAGAATATAACAGGACCCAAACAAACTGTAACCATGAGTTTCAGGAAGGAAAAGACTGCCGCAGCCTTTGGTCCTTGCACAGTGAACAAATGTTGCTTCGATCTCTATCCGTTCGATCTCTCTAAAATACAAAACATCAAACTAGTTGCCAGGGCATTTGTAGTCCAGGATAAGGGTCATCTTTCATGCCTCATACACAAAATTTAGACAATAAATTTAAAAATGTGAATCTGTTGAAAGAAGTATCAGCTCTTGAGTTTTTACCTAAAGTATGTGGCTCCCTCTGGCATTAGTCACATGATCAGACTCTGCAGATTAGGCTACCTAGTCTTCAATTAGTCTTCTCTAATTTAGACATAGAATCTACAACCTGATGTGAAACATGCAGAATAGTGATCTCCAGCCAAAACAAAGCAAAGCAAACATTTATTGGGTCAGCGTGTATGCACCACTTAGGAAAGCATTTCAGAAAGTTTTGTACATGTGAGGCTTGAAACAGAGCCCACTTTCAATAATGGATGTTATAATGATGACTATATCAAATGGGTTAATTAATTTGCCCTTGAGTTTCAGAAATTTTGGCTTAGGCTATGAGGAAACAGATTTCCCTGGTTTTAATACATTCCATACCAGACGTTTGCCCACCTTTCCTAAACATAGATTGATCTCCCCCAACACTGACAGAGAGGGCTGAGCATTTCTGAAGCTGGCTGAGGTAGTCAAGGAGAAATATGAGAATTTCCTGAGAAACTTAGAGGAAGGCATAAGCCAAGTTTGGGGGCAGTTATATTTACTATTTAAAATTAATAGTCATTATAATCTTATATCATATGTAATGTTATAATTAGTTATAATATATGACTAATTCTCCCAGGAACTCACTTACGCCTTGATAGTGGTTTGGAGGTTGAATATTTTGGGGAAACCCCCTAGGGATCTGGGTTCATTCAAGTGGGGGAAATGAAGGATAAAGGGTGATTTATTGACTATTTTCAAATAATGGACTTTTCCCATAAAGAGGATGATGTTGGACTACTGTTCACAGAAGTTTGAATAATACAAAATGAGCTTCAACTGAAGCATGACGGATTTAGGTAAACTATACAGAAGGATTTCCTCGTAATAAGTGGAATTTAGTATAGATTCCCAGGCCACAAAGGCGGTAGTGGTAGTAGGCAGGTGACTGGTAACTCTTGCAAATGTGAGAAAACTGCGAAAAGTAAATGAAAGTATAGAATGCGCAAATCATAATTTTGTTTGTTCTGCCACATTCTAAAAATTGCAAATGTTTTATCAAGGTGGAACATAAAAACCACCGTTGTATACAAGTACAGTCAATGCCTCCATTTAAGGGAACTCCATATAACATAGAGTGATAACTAATTTTACCCAACCAGAAACTCAAAAAATGATTTTTCGCCATTATCGAAAACATTTATAGTATTTATAAATCAAGAAATATTGCTTTATTCCAGTTTCATAGCAGAATTCTATTCAGAATTGAAATGTATGTCGTCCACATCATTAGAGTTTGTTTGTTAAGTCACCGACAGCTGTCAAGGGCACGTCTCTTCACTTGCTCCCACAGTATCTGAGACATACCACTTTCTCAATCTGTACATGTGCTTGTCCCTAGGAGGTTTATCTCGAGTCCAAGTACCCGATTATGTAACTTTAGAGCTATTGTTTTTTTCGTGTGTCCTGTGGGTGCACATCCATGGTCTCCACAAAGTGACTTTTTCCTATATACTTTTAAAGGTTATTTTAAAATTACAGAGCAATCCATTAAATATTTATAATTGTCAGATCATATTCAAAGGAATACCTAATAAATCTGGGTTAAATATTGCTGACTTTTTAAAAGATTGTTTCATTATTAAGGCATCTTTAGACACACAAATCAACTTTGTAGTTTTTTTTTTTTCCAGCTAATATGTTTTTCCCAAAGATATTTTGAATGTGCCCAATAATGTAAAGAGACTTTGTTAACATTTGGATATAGCATGCTTCCTCTTTTCTAAGGGATACTTTTTTGGGAAAAGACTTTTTTTATTTGGATATGTTAAGGCATCTGTGCTCTCTCCAATGCTATCGTCCGGGATGGACCAGGGTTGACTTACTTAAGGTTAGTGATGTTGGCTTCTCAAGATGTAGTCTAGAGGGCAATACCACAGCAATTCAAACCAGTTAATACAGCTCCTGGAGCCTTCTCGAGAAGGGAGTCATGTCTCAGAGGTGGGCTCACCAAGTTACTTTTAAATTATGTTTCAATTTGATGACTTCACAGATTTTAACCTCACTTGGTGGCAAGATTTATTTTCAGATTTCCACATATGAGATACAAAGAAATAATTAGCTGAATAAAAGTTGCTTCCCAACCTTGGCTGAAAAGTTAAAATTCCTGCTTCCATTTTCCAAGCTGAGTTCTCCTCCAACTTCCCCCCAGCACTACAGAATTTATCAGGAAATAATTTTCATTTGATTTTAGTTAAACTTTCCACTGGTCTCATACAAATGCCTACTAAGATGAGGGTTGTATATAGCCTGTCAGGGGTAGCTCAAGTAGCCATTTGTTCAAAGTACTTGCTGAAGCAGAAACAACCCTTTTTGTTTTGAAAGCATGTTAATGTGATAATGAAATGCACAAAGCAAAGAGGTTCATCCATATAAATGGGTCATTTAAATAATGAGTAAGAAGGAAGGATGTGGTTTGGTGTCAGTACTGATTAATTAGGACATAAAAATAAATAACCATCCCAACATTGGCTGCCTCCCCTGAAACTTACTCTATTAGTGGGCAATGAAGTTAATGCAATTGACAATATAATTACAGGTTAGTGAGCAGAACGATCCATGAAGAGGCTCTTGTTTCTTTTACAGCTTTAATTAGCTACATAGTATCTCTCTGTTAATTTTCTCATTTCAGCCTTGCTAATCTGGTCCTCGTAGAAAAACCTAGTGTTTTCAACTAACTTCTTAGAATGTTTTGAGTACTAGATATAAATATATAGTATTGTTCTAGGTATTCAATGCAACCAACTTTTATTAAATGCCTACCATGTAAATTCGCTGTGCAAACACATTAGTGAATTTAGAGGACTACATCTGAGAAAAATGCAACAATACCTACCAGTGACTTACTGCAATTATCCTCTTCTTGGAATCTTTTTACCTTTCATGGAAAAAGTTCACAAAGTTTCCAAGGTCTGATGTTAGTGGATTGTGTTAAAGTTGATGGCATATTGTCAGATTTATTCCTTCCCCAAAGAGTTAATCTTGAGGCAACTTTATTCAATCTGTTTTACACAATCGAGGGTAACACAAGGTAATTGAAAGTTAATTATCAACTCTGCTTCAAATACTCAAGGAACACCTAACTTGTGATCTATTAGCATCACTAGAGGTCATTGAGACTACTGGAAGGGCACTTGGAACACACACACACACACACACACTCACGTCCCATATTATGTGAAATAACTACAAACCCCCACAAAACCCCACATAAAACTACTTGAGGCGCCTCCTCCACTCCAGTGAGTGTGAATGTGGTTTGGTTAATATTTTCTTGGTACTGGCAAATGATGACTCTGATGCTGGTTTTGGTTCAGGACAAGTCAGCTGTAAGTTGGTGGGTATTCTCAAAGAAATAATTTCATTCTGACAGACAGAACCTTTTCAGTGTTTTTTTCAAAAAGCGTATTTTTAACCTTTCAGTGTAGAAATAACTTTCTTACATTGTGAAATGAAAGAAGAAATCAAAGTTGAATTGTGTTTTAGATAATAAACAAGAAAAATGCTCTTCAGGTTATAGCAATGATTGGTATCTTCAGATTTCTTCTTGAAGATTTATACTTTCCTTTATTTATTTTTTCTGCGTATTCCCCAGATTTTCACTTCAAAGTAAATTATCAAGATTTTTTGACTAAAACTTGCCTTTTTTTCCTCTCTCTCTCAATGTAAAACATGGAGAAAGCAGAATTTTCTGTTTTTCCCACAATGGCTCATTTGTATTCTCTGAACCCAGGAATAAGGCAAGTTCTAATGTCTTACTGTTTTATGTCACCACTGAGGTAGCAGTGACATGCTGGCTGCTGAAGAATAAATATATTTATCTGGCTTCTAAACCTGCTTACACTGTTGAATAATGAGCAGATGTTAACAATTACTCTAAATGTCTTGGATTTTTGTAAAACTTTTATCAGACTTAGAGTGGTTTATTGATTTAGTCAGAATCATGCCCTGGGCACAAAACATATTGTCATTTGGGATTCGAGGTGGGCAGAATGCCTGTCCATTAACATTTTAAATTCAGGCACAAGGGCCTTGCTTCTGGAATCTTCTGAACAATAGGTCTCTCTAATATGTTCTTACCCTTCCCACATAACCCAAAGCGTATCTATTGGCAAATTTTCTCTGGCCTCACCTTTTAGGATATGGTACAAAAAATTAGGAATGAACAATAATGAATATGAAAGTTGAACACCAGGTCTGTGCATTTCAGGTAAACATTACAACCCAGAACAGTGAAAATCACCCCTGTTTGTTTTTAAAATAAATGAACAAAAATCTATATTCCCATTTCTCTGGAGTTATGTTTTGTTTTTTGTTCTTTTTTGTAACATCAAGCCATTTAGTTGAATGATACAGAAAGTCACTTTGAATTCAAATATGAAATAAGGCCATCCATCATGTTAACAATTTAATTACCTGAATATATATTTTTCCAGCAAAAAAACCCATTATTTGTTGTGTATCTTATTACTGAGTCATTGCCTGGGGACAACCTGGCTGTCATTGCGCGGGCCTTGCGGTAAGCAATGGCAAGATAGGGAGCAGATAAGCCCTGCAGTCCTCTGCCTTCTTTCCCGGCCCCCTCCATCCCGCCTTTGCTGGAGGCCTTACCTGTTAGAGTCTGTTGTAATCTTTGTTGCAACAGTGAAATGGTGACTTGTAAAGGCAGCGAAGCGTGACAGAAAGTGAAAGGGTGGAAAGAAATAGAAATGTGATATTTTCTATCTTCCAAGGGCCCGGGAAATAGGACTCCAGCTTGGAGCAGGAGTCCTTGCTCCAAGCTGGCATTCGCTATCACACTGAGTACGAGGAAAGTTGTGAGATTTCCTGTTTAGGGCTCATGGAAGAGGAAAGTAAACAATGCACTAGG
The DNA here is from genome assembly GCF_000956105.1 of Propithecus coquereli. NCBI lineage: Eukaryota > Metazoa > Chordata > Mammalia > Primates > Indriidae > Propithecus > Propithecus coquereli. The sequence continues at coordinate 2,950,810 of NW_012139413.1, read as the reverse complement.
TGTCTCTGATTGTTTAAGCATCTGTCTTCCCAGGGATTTGGGATTAAGGAGTAATTTCAGCACTGAGGAAATGGGAAGATTAGAATAAAGGAGGCAAAGTGGAAAAGAGTGGCTTCTGGATCCTTCTCAGGGCACCGGGATCAGAGCTCCTGAGCACTCACCAGGTGGCAGGCAAATGTCTGTGAACAGGTCTGCCGTTGTGTGCTTTCCTGCCTTTTCATTGTATGCCATATTACAAGTACCTGTAACAACATCAGCCAATAAATTGATAATATAGCAACAATCCTATCTACTTTGGGCAGTGGTGGATTTTTTTCCTGCTTTTACAGTTTCACACACCATAGTGGCTGGCAGTTTTATTTTGGCCTGCTTCTTTGCATGGAGCATTGTCAACTGTGGAAGACAGAAAACAAAGACCATACTTCAACCAACCATTAGTGCACGCTGCCTGTTTCCTGGCTGGATAATGTTACAAGAAAGGAAGGTATTCTGTTCTTACTAAGGCTCTGAATTGAGGATAATTTTTGCATTTCAGAGTGGAGTCCTGATAAGTGCTAGAGACTACAGGGCTTGGTTGACAACTTTAAATCTGAATCACCCAGGTAGCAGGGGGAAGGGGGCAAGCTGCCTAATGGAAAACCTTTGCTTCTGAACCTTGTCCAGGCAGGACTACTGTACTGGGTCTCTCTTTCACTCTCTCTCTCTCTCTCTCTCTCTCTCTCTCTCTCTCTCACTCTCTCCCCACTAACCTCTGGGAACATAATTCAAGAAAGATGCTCATTCTGTTCTTGTCTGAAGAAGAGCTACTGATCATTGCATGGTTAAACAAATGCATAGAAGCTTCTCCAAAGTGGATTTCACTGGAGATGATTCAGAAATTGATGATGGGTAAGAAGAGGGTAGTTTTTCTTATAGGTTCCTTGATAGCTTTACAAATGCATCTGATTTTCACAGTGAACGCATGTTTTCATAAATGGAAACAAATAAAACAGTAGGCAAGGGCTTTCTCAAACACTTGCCAAGTACATTAAACACACAAAAGTACATTCACAGCGAAAGTTGGTTGAAAACAGCTGTTTTAAAGGATTTTTGGTGAATGCAGTTAACAGCATCATCATTACAAGGCCTGAAGTGAACGTGTTACTGATTACACCCCATTAAGAAATTGGAATGCGTTCCCCCAAGGAAACACCACAGCACATGCTATTTGAAAATAGCAACCAACTCCAACACGCTCAGCTAAAACTTTGTTATAGATTGTGCAGCCTATCTACAAAGATAAAACTCAGGAAAATGAGAGTACATCTTATCTTAACTAATCAGAATATTTTTAACAATATTGTTTGCGTGGAGGTTTCCTTGGCGTCTTTCACCTTTTCCCCAAGATGGCTCTGTCTACTTCAGGCATATGCTATGTGGACTGAAGTTCTGCAAGAAACCAGACGTGAAGGAAGTTTGGGGCTTCAACTTATTAGAGCACGCCAGTCCAGCTGGCCAATTTGTTTGAATGCAAAACCCAATGCAGTTCTATGTCAGCTCCTTGTAGAATGTGTTTGCCCTGGGGTCAGAGAGTGCTCTTCAGGGTGGGATGGAAGGCTATGGTGGGGTCTGTGGGGTATGGAAAATTTAATAAGGACCGTGGGATTACTGCTCTGGGAAATAATGTTAACGTACTGAAAAGGCACTGTCAGAGTGCCATGGAAGCAGGGCCTGCTGCGTGTCTGCAGCTCAGCTATTATTGTCCAGCTTATGTCTGCACTGCCTGTCCATGGCACTGAGGAGACTTTACAAACACTTTTCATACTGGCCTAGAAGCCTCCTGAGGGCCCTGGGGAGGTAGGTGGGAAGGAATTCAAAGTCCAATATTTGGTACGCAAAAAAAAGAGCTTTTCACCTTTCCACACATCTGAAAGAAGGGTCAGATTTCTCCTGCCGATGAAAGAGTCACCACTGGGGACCAACCTCCTTTCACACCATGGGGGCCACACTGTGGAGTCATGTTGGGAAGGGCAACCTCCTGTCTCCAGCTTCCTGAAAGGCAAAGTCATTGCCTGAGATGGTGAGGAGGACCCCAATGTCCATGGAAGTACTGGCATCCATACACACATGAAACTCAGAGATAATTATGGCAACACTGACCTAACAAACGATATGATAATACAATAAAAATATTATGGTTATTATTTCACTTGTGTGAGGCACATCGAGTCCTAACAATGGAACTTATTGTAAGCTCTGTAGACTTTGTGTACCTCTGTGTCTTTATTTTTAAAAAGAGAGTAATAAGACCTATCATATATCAATTTTGTAAGCAGCACATTCTAAGCATATAGATACTTATCTACACATTTGTATACACACGTGTGTGTGTTTGTGAGCTCATATACTTAAAAAAAATGAATATCAGCATTTTTGCTGTGAGCATCCCATGAGGATTTAGGGCCTATTTGAAATAATTATTTGTTGAGGGGGAGGAATGTTCCTGGGAAAAATTCTTCTCCACTGGTTTGGGACTTTGGAGACTCTTGGGGTTAAGATGATTCAAAAATAGACTTCTCAGACTAGAGCACATCCTTGCCCAGAGTGAGCAGAGATCCTAATCTTGACACTCAGAATTCCTAAGACTACAAAGGAGGCTGCTAAAATGTGACCTCGGGGTTTCTGAAAGGCGATTATGTGCCAGACTGTGGTATTAATATCTGGGAGCATGGGGTGTCATAAGCGCAGTTCCCTAAGTGGTAACCTAGACCCCATCTTCCCTTATCGCATAGTTTTCAGAGTATGGAAGGCTCTACTTGGGCAGAGTCTTGATGGGGGAGCTCTGAGCTCAACAGAGAAGCCCGGGCACAGAGTCTGGCAACAGAGACTGGCCCGCACACCTGAAGGAACTGTTTCTAATGGAACGGACTTTACAAAGCACCTTTTGTCCAAGCTGACAGTGAGCGTGGGGGAAACTAGTAGAAATGGTGATAAGTTTATTACATGAAAACTTTGATGTAACAGATAAATCTATTATTGATAACACTGCAACCATGACTCTTGGGAAATATTTTTGATAACATGACACAAATATTAGTATTGCCAACTATCAGTAGAAGTCATTTGCCAGGAAAAAAATTACAGGTGATTTTGAACAAAGGCAATGGTGATCAGGGCCAGCTACGAGGCCAGGTAACCATGTAACTCCGTCTGTTGCCACTTCCTTTTTCAATGAATTGGGGGCAAGGTAAATTTTAAAGAACCTACACATAAATACATTTCAAAAATGATTTGAATACTTAAAATAAAATTGATGTATTGTTCACTTAAGAAGAGAGATCCCAATAAAATTGTACCCAGAAGTTCTGGAGATGAGAGCTATAATTTGAGATTTCATCTTGACAAATGGAAGTGAGCTAGAGATAGGTTCTTTCTCATGTGGATTTTATTTTATTTTGTTATGATTACTATTCTTATTGAAATAATTGAGCTGACTCATTATTTTTCTTGGCATGCAAGCTATTTTTTCTTATTGTACAAATATCTTTTTTTGTAATACATATGCTCATTCTCTTCCTTCAACCTTCAAACTTCGTTCCTTTTCCTCTCAATTCTATAAGCATTTATTTAATTATAAAACTGAACATCTACTATATTGTAAGTGCAGTTTAAGTTTTTAGAGATAGAAAGGGAAAATAGAGTCTCTTATTCTGAGCAACTCATATAATTTCTTTTGTTCAAATTTTGGAGGTGATTGAAGTAATCATATACTTTGGATAACATTGCCTGATGGAAAAAAATTCTCTCATAGAAATTACTCTAAAAAAGGCACTGGGTGCCCATATGCTAGGGGTTGTATAAGATAGTCTATTCGGTGCAGAAAAATATTAGGACCTGTTTCTGTTATTGTGCTACCATATTTTTATTTGGATTTATTAATATACACATAATATTACTGTCATATTATGTATATGTATTAGTACAGTAGCATATGTGAATAATTTACAAATAAATAGATGCATTTATTGGAGATGCATGCTCAACAAATTTTTTTGATAGATCATATGATGTTTAATGCTTGAGAACTACTGCTCTGGATTACACTTTTAATGGGAGCAGAGAGCTGGCCCATCTCATTTGGCCCTTTACTGTGATTGGCAGTGCCTGTCACATTTGGTTACTTAATACATATTCAGCAAAAAAATGAACAGATAAATGAATAAACCAAAAAATGGTTTCTGTCCCTTTCCTTCAGCGCTGCTAAATAAAAAGTCTGTTTTAATAAACTCGTTCTTATTAACACATGACAATGTGCTAGACAGAGTATATTTTTTAAAAGACTCTTACATGGAAATGTTATCTTTTCCCTAGATTTGAGTTGTCGGCCTACACAACACCATACCTAGGGGGAATTCTCCTGGAGGGAATAGTGACTTGTGATTCCTGGAATCACACTTCATGGGCTACTGCTGCACATGCTGCTTACTTGCCTGGCCTTGAAAATAGGATATTGTGGAATTGACACTTGAAGGAATCCAAAGAAGGTCATCTGGTTGATCTCATTTCCTTTCTGGGAAGGATGATACAGACAAATGGGCTTATGCTCTATTTTAGACTGTCTCTACATCCTCCCCCAGGAACCTATTTGACTGCTGGAGTTTGGGTTTACTTTTAAGGATAATGGATATTTGACCAGGAAAAAATAAGCTCCTTAGGCTCATTGAATGTGCAGTGCTTAACATGGTATCCTTTCTCCTCTTCTTTGTTTCAGTGGAGAGGAGAAGGAGAATATAGGTTTTGTGAATTAATAATGGAAAGCTTAGAAGTATATGGTCCATTATGGTCCAAAGAAAATAAAAACAGCCACAAAGCCTTAGTGACTAAAGTTCTGGTGTTTTCTCTGCAAATTTTTCCCTTTTATCATTTCCACATTCAGGGTTCAAAGAATTCTTTAAGCAAAAAATAAAGCACATGATTTTGTTATGAGACAAGATGATCCCAATGATAAAAATGACCTTATATCTATGTGATATCATGCTTTAGAGTGCATGAAGCATTTTCACACTGGTGATGACACCTAACTCTTACAGCCAATCAGCATATGTTTTCTAATTTTATGGAGAAAAAAATGGAAATTTCAAGAAGTAACATAACCAGGGTATCACTATTTCTGAACACAGAGATATTTCTTTTACATTAGTACTTCTCAGACTGTAATGTGAAAGCAATTCATCTGAGGACCTTGTTAAAATGCAAAATCTGATTCAGCATGTCTGGGGTGGGGACTGAGATTGTGTATTTCTAATGGGTTCCTGAGTGATGCTAATGCTTTTCTCCACAGGTGACACATAGAGTAGCAAGATTCTGCATTGTAACTAGTTCCTATGTGATGTGATTGAACACAAGCCTGCTGAGTAGCTTTGTGCAGTATATTTAGGATATTTAGAGCAAAGGCTTTGAAATTGGTTACCGTTGCTTTCCTGTTTGAGAAGGAGACAAATCATAATACCGTAAAGAATTAAATCGTTCATTCTCCCTCCTAAACTTCTTTCAGATATGTTCCCTTCTCTATTTCACTTCTGCTGCTTTCAGTGGGGACGTTAGTGTCTCTCTGCTGGGCCATCACATCAGCCCAGACTGATGGTTAGCATCTCTCGTTTGCCATCTATCTCCCCCACTGTCATCAGTCCTTTCCATCTAAAACACAGTCTCCTCAAGCCGTTCCCACCTGTGAAATCCCACAGTGGTGCCCCATTTCCAATAAGATGAAATAATCTCACCCTTACCCTTCATCCGCATCCCCTGCTGTAGCCTACAACCCGGCCACAACCCCTCGCTATTTAACCACTGTGCTCCATCCACCCCAAACATCTCACATTTCCCAAATATAGTACTGTTGCCCTTTTGCTTCCATTGAATTTCATTTCTAAATCTGTTCAAGTTCCTCACTAGATCTAGTGAGAGCAGATTTTACAATCTAGTGAAATACCTGGCAGTTTTTTTTACATAGTAAGCATGCAACGAATTCTTTGTTGAATGGATATACTAGGTGCCTGGTATGACTACAATCACTGTCGGATTAGTGTGTGAGATTGGTGAATAGTTATAAGACTTGAAAGAAAGTGAAATTATTAGGCTCAGTTATTTGCCTGGATTTCACAAAATGATTGTGCAAAATAATGATTTTATGGTTGAAGAAATGCACGGAAATTGCAGAGCAGTTTATTTAACTGATCCTTACCAATGACATGTTTCGAGTGCAAGAAAACAACAGCCCTAACTCTAGACTGTGCCTGATCCCATGGCATGTTCCAGAGACTTTTCTTTCCCTTTTTACCAACTTTATTTCATTCAGTTTGCGTGACTTATGGTTGGTAATGTTAGCTGGCCCGTTTGTATTTCTCTCCTCTGCCTCTTTCTATAATCTCTGTCTGTGGGACTACTGTTCATTTCAGACATCTCTGTGGAAGAACTATAAAGGGTGGTGCTTTTAAAATTCTTGACCCTTTTATAACAATAATGAAATACAAGCAAAATAGCAGAACTTTTATCTTTTGAGGAGCAATGGAAATGTCAACAATCAAAGAAGTAAGCTTGTTCTGTTAGCTTCAGTATTATGTTTTGGTTAAGAAAAGAAACAAAGCAGCAAGTCAATGGGCAACCTTATTGCTAACTAAAATGTAGATTGAATATTGGGTAGGATTTTAAAAATATGTTTGAATAAGTAGATATTAACTAAATAATTAGCAATTTATTTGATTATGTTACAATGAAGCAGAACTTTATGTGTATACAAGTACAACATATATTTTCACACCCATAAACGCAAATCCATATACTTATACAAACAGATAATGTACAATATCTTTAATTTCCAGGAATGGAATTCTTTATTATCAGGAATCTAGAAGGTTCTCTTTTCTTCTTCTTTTTCTCCCTTTTCTCTCCGAAAATTTCCCTTTCTGTGCTTCTACCACCACCACATCCTTACTGACTTTCTCTCCTCCATTCCTCCCCCCATTTGTAGTACGTATTTCCCACTCAACAGCTATTTAACAAACAACCCACTCAGGCCTTCTTTTGTGTGGTGGGGGGAGGAAGGGGAGCGTGGTTGGAAAAAACTGACTTGGCTAATTCCAATGTTCCAGCCAGTGAACAAGACATTGGATTCTAAATAAAAGGCAAAGGTATGATTCAAACCATGAGAAATATTGAGATTTGTGGTCAGAAACCCTAGCCCAGTTCTAAATTGCCAAGGTCCAGGTTGTTGTGGTAGTAGTTGAGGTCTAGGTCAGCAGAGCTCCTGTCCAATTTGGAGGGAATGCTTAGAAATTAAAAGTAGACCAAGCTACAAACACTCTCAGGTGAGCTAAGCCAATCCTGAACTGATCACTTCTTTTTTTTTTTTTTTTTAATTTTATTTCAGATATTACAGGGGTACAAACATTTTGGTTACATAAATTGCTTTTGCGCCATTTGAGTCAAAGTTATAGGTGTTCCCATCACCCAGATAGTGTGCATTGTACCCGTTAGGTGTGAATTTCCCCATCCCTTCCTCCCCACCTTCCACCTGCTTGATTTCTAATAAGTGTTATTTCCATGTGTGCATATAAGTGTTGAACGATTAGTTTCAAATTAACTGTGAGTACATGTGGTGTTTGTTTTTCCATTCTGTGGTACTTCACTTACAAGAATGGTCTCCGGTTCCATTCAAATTAATACAAGAGATACTAGTTCACCATTTTTTTATGGCTGAGTAGTACTCCATGGTATACATATACCACATTTTATTAATACACTCATGCATTGAGGAGTACTTGGGTTGTTTCCATATCTTTGCAATTGTGAATTGTGCTGCTATGAACATTTGAGTGCAGGTGTGTTTCTTATATAATCACTTCTTAATCCAATTTAAAATTCTAGCTAATGTTTGGGGTGAAGGCCGTTCTTATACCTCTCATTCAGAACCGACAGGCAAGTACACCTGAGTCTGCGAGGACAGGGCATCAGAGGCTCTCTACTGAGAGGAATTAGGGAAACAGAGGAAATGACATTGGGAGTGACCAGCAGCACATAAAAGTTTCCCTGAGCTATGCAACGTAGTTCATAATGGGAATGTCGTTATTTTCGAAGTACTGAGTGTTTTTTAAGTGTCTGAACACCTCTGGAAAGAATTGGACAGTTCCTGATATTTGATTTGTCTCTTCAAGGTCAAATAAATGCAAAAGCAGTGGATAAGGCAAGGGACTGACCAGAAGGAGCATGAATTCGTCATGCATCGGGAACCTTCATTGCTCCCTCTGGACGGTGCTGGCTGGCCAAGACTGTGCTAAAGCAGCTCTATTTGACCCCTCAGCTCCACTTTTTTCTTATTTTGGTGTTGGTCATTTTATAACAGTATACTGGTTATCAAACAAAATATTAAAGAATTAAGATGAATAATCTTGTGGTTATATGGATGAACCTGATAAAACTTTCCATTTAACCTTTGGAAACCATCCTTAGAGAGTAATGTTTCTGAGATTATATGAAAGCTTATATTTTTTTATGTTACAATTCTCAAAATAAATTTGGAAACCATTAAGTTTTTACTGCATTAATTTGGCATACCATGGTTTAAAATTTACATTCAAGTACTAAAAATAAAATTTGACCCCAGTTAAGGGCATTTAGGACTGGATCCTGACTTGTGGAACTGCACTTGTCCAATATGCAGACTGACTAAATCACCAGAGATTTTAGACAAGATCAAGATCTGGCTTGGATTGTGCATGAAATTCTGATGATAGCCCAGGAAATGTCAGGAGGCTTAAGGTTAATGTGGTCCTTTTAAGGGAGGGTGAGAAATAATGGAGCATTTGTATACATGTTGGTATAGAGCCTGGTGAAAGACATAAAGATGATGCACAAATGAGATCTTTATACATCGTTATTAGTGACAGTGTACCATCAGTCATTCAGTAGGTGTTTCTTGAGAGTTTGCTTTGTTACAGAAATTGTGCTTGGTGCTGTGTTTGTAAGTGTAGCATTTGTTATGCTTCTCTACTAAGAGAAACTTGAGTTGGTCCACTTCAGAAACACTTTGAACCAGGAGGATAATTAAGACTTCTTCAGGGTTAGAAAAGAAAACTCTGAGACTTCCGTGATTAATGGAGTGGATTTGAGCTTTGCTGGAGCAGATGGTACAGGGGTATCTCTTTGGGAGAAACCCTGGTTGAAAGTCAAGAGGAATGTTTTGTGGTGTGAGTTCTCTTGCTATGGTCTTATTTAGTGGTTAGAACAGAGTTCACATCTGGAACCCCTTGAAGAATTAGCCATTGTGAGGACAATGAACCAAGAGGAAACAGAAGTAATATATATTGAAAAACTTAATCTGATCTCTTGCCTGTCTTCAAAGGAAGCTTCATTTGTAAAGGACATGCATGATCGTGAAGAAAGGACCCCCATTAGGCAACGCAGAATTAGTAAAACACTATGTCCAAAGACTCCAGTAGAGGGAGGTTAAAGAACTTTCTCTGTGCCCAACTAGAAGAATCTAATGGAGCTGGACTAAAATTCATTTCTTTGGTTTCCTTTTCAGGGTCCTCTGTTTAGTACAGCATAATTCCTTTATTTTGCTATAAATTAAGATTTATCTGACAAGATGCTTCCATATGGAAACAAAAGAGTTAGAACTTGGCAAAGCAGAATTTATGTTCATTCAATTTTGTTTGTTTTGTCTTTCTTAAGTTTTCATCTTTCTTTAAGTAAGAAAGTGCTTCCTCTCACTTTTTTTGCTTTTAGGGAGGGAGTATATTTGAACTCCCCATGTGCTTATGGAGTCAAAAATAAAATAAACTATCCTTGAAAGCTACGAAGGACCCGAGAAACACCATTGAGGCACATATAATATACATGCCCATTTGTTCTCTTGCTATGCTATGTTGCCTCCTGTAGTTTGAAAGTATCTTCATGATCTAAAAGAGGGGAGGTAGCCTCACAGAGTGAAAGGAATTCTGAAACTCCTAGAAAATATATGGCACCACTCTGCGTGTGAGTGTGTGCGTATGTGTGTGTATTTGTGACATAAATTGGCTCACATTGTACATCTTTCTGCAATTTGTGTTTTTCATGAAATATATTAGTCTGTATAATGATAGCAGACACTTTGTGTAGTGCTCACTGTGTACTATGCACTTTCTAAGCACTTTAGAAAGTATATTATATGTGCCTAGACTTTTGTAATGTTGTATAATATTTTTCAACAAAAATATATTCATGTGTTACCTGTATGTTAAAATTAATATTTTAAAATAAATACAGGTCTATAAGTCTTTGGGCACATAACTTAGCCAACTTGATCTTTTTTCTCCTCACTTTTCAAAAATACTACCTACCATAAAATTCTGAATGTGTGGCTATGGCAGAAAAATGCAATGTTATGTGTTACAATGCTTTATAGCATGCTATATATATTCAAGTGACTCTTATTCTAACATACCTGGATTACAATAATCAGTAAAGGCATCACAGAATCCATAAGAAGTAAATATGCCAGTGAATGTTCCCTAGTTTTAACAAAGATGTCATCTGTTAATACATTTAAAAAGAAAAGAATTTAAGTTTTGTATTAGTAGAGATTCAATTCAATATGATGATTGTCATGTAGTTTTGAAGTTTCATAATTACGTATAATTACCAGGTCTCTTAATTTGTTACAACTTTACTAATTAGAATCGGGTATAGTTTTGAGTATTGGTTTTGTGTCCAGGATTGCAAACCCATTTAATCTGTAACTCACATTGTATAGTTTATGGAAGCTTAGTTTTGTATAGCTATTATAATTATATCATGTGACTATCCTGCACATGTGAGCTTGGGGACACACATTATCAAATGGTGGCAATAAAAAAGAAAAAAAGGAAGAGGGTGAAATCAAATAATATATTTTAAATTGGCATTTGTGTGCCATTGGAAAACCAAGATATTTACTAGGATTACAATGTTCCAGCACAGAAGATGACCTTGGAATGTTATCAAGCCTTTATGCTCACACGATATAGCATACTTTAAACACCCTAGACAGGAGACCTTCCAAAAACAAACTCAATGACAACACTTGGGTAACAATTTCAATCCTGAACAAATTTCAGTGATAAAAATGTATTTGCATAAAGATAGAAAATGTGTAATTACTCTTTTCTGTGTAGGAATGTTCTTTTCTGTAGCAATCTGTTTTGAGGTCAGATCATTTGTTGCCAGTTAGTTTTGGCTTCCTTGCTTTTTAAAAGTCCTTACCTTAATACCACTGCTGAACCATTCATACCATTTTAGCAAGTCCTAGAATAAACATTTCTATGAGGACACGCTTTGAATGCTCCAGAGGGTATTTGTGTCCATACACACACATACGCACACACACGTGTGTACCTTTTCAAGTTAAAAGAAGGACTTCAATTTCAACTCTCCCTGAAACTCTGCTACCTAGCCTAAGTGTTGCCCTGTTTTCTGAAAGGTTTTTTTTTTTTTTTTTTTTAACCTCGTAAATAAGGATTGAGCCAAAGGAAGAATAAAGGTTCTTTATGGTTTAAATATGCCACTCCCTATTGTGCACTTTTATTGAGCTACACGTTTTATTTTAGTTTATATTGTGTATCTATGTTCACTTTAAAGTCTATTATGAACTCTGGGATTAGAGCTGTTCAATAGAACTTTGAGAAGTGACGAAAATATTATATAACATATCCTTTCCACTGTGGTAGCCACTAGTCCTATGTAACTATTGAGTACTAGGGTGAATGAGGAACTGAATTTTTAGCTGTATTTATTTTAATTATTTTCATTTTAAATAGTCATATGTGGCTAGTGGTTACCATATTTAACCGTGCAACTATAGATCATATAGAACTAGAGAATATTCATTTATGTGGTAGCTTTTTCATATGAAAAACTACTCCTTTGGCTCTGTTTAGCACTACATAATTTGCCTCCAGAATTTGAATTCACATCCTGTCCTCCAGGATTTATTTTGCTTCAACCTTTTGGTTTCTCTCTGTTCAACCCCCATACTACCTTCAGCTAGTAGGTATTTTTGGGAACTTACATTCAGAAAACAGTGCAATGCTATGAAATAGGAAAATATGCTTAGTTCATAATACACAATATAAAAATTTACAGAATGTTCTTTACAATTTCTTTTTCTCATTATCAGATTTACTTGGATTTAAGCAAATGATGTTGATTAAACATATATCTCTCCTTTCTTGAAAACTGGGTGTTCTTTAATACTAGGACTAATCCTCACTCATTTTTAAGAAGCTTTAGAGAAGTGTGACACAATATTCTCTGCCTGTCGAGCTTTGGGTATGAGCTGGCTTAGTGGCCTCTGCACAACCATGACAGCACATGGTGACAACAAAGCCATGTTCTTCTAGGATTTCCAAGAACTAAATATCCAGTAAGTAGGAACTTCCTGCTGCCCTATCAGGCCTTTGAAGGTGCTTAGGATGCACAACAATCCTCCAGAAGTGGGTAGAATGCTGAAACAATAAACACACAGATTACATGCTGCATACACCCCACTCTTCACACACACCGCCTAAGATAATACTCCTACAGAGAAACGCAGTGTTCCCAAGCCCTTCTCTCAGGCTCCTTCTCTTTACTTAGAGGCCAACCAGGATGCACAGAAAACATAACTGATACCACTTAGATAATTATTGACTAGTTTCAGTATTGATGGTGGAGGTCGAATTCCTTTTCTCTTCCTGGTTATGTTTCACTGATGCAGTTTGCTTATTTCTATGTGGAAGCATGATGGTTTTCATTCTTTGTGATGAGAACTTCAGTGACTGCGACAAAGGTAATTTGGTCAAGTGCTCCTACAGCATGTCTGGCCTTAACATTTTGAAACATTCCCTTTTAAATCTATATCTATGATTTGAGCGTGCAGGTGGGGGCAGATATACAAAATCGTATAATATATTTTGTACACCCTTGCTTTCTGACAGATGTTCTGAATTTTAAAGATGTCTCATTTGTGGCAAAGGGATGCTGTAGAAAATGTGTTTTATGAATTTCTAAGTGCTTGCATGAAACAGGATGAGGGCGGCTGAAATATAACTAACTTGTGCATGCATTCCTCTTCCTCTTGAACCCATGGAAGGTACTTCAGTTTTTCTCTTCTGTAGCTGATGACTTCTTTTTCATATTCCTGTGTTTTGGGGAGATAAATGTTCTAAACATAAGTTACCGGGGTGAGGTGTTTCTCTTCGCCCAGTTCACTGTCCTCTCGTCCTGGCTCCGGCTCTTCCCCCAGTCCTCGCTGTGTCCCCTCCTTCCTGCCCTCACCAGACGTGGTGAGGTCAAGCTGACCTCCTGCAGCCGGTGCCCACCCTGTGACCCTTTTCTTTCTATTTGAAAAGTGTGAGGGATGGCGTGTGGGGAATTACATTGCCAGACAAAGAGAACTTGCTCAAAAGTGTATGCTGAACTGAGTGTGCAGCCACTGACTTTTGAAGGGGCCGTCAGGTGTATAAATGATTTGCTTTCTCCCTTTCTCAGCGTTCTTACTGTGAAGTCGCCATCCGCCCCAGCTTCTGAGAGGTCTCCTCAGTATCCAGATGTAACGTAAAATTTATACCAGGATTTTATCAGAACATGTTTAAGGGTTATCTTTATACATAATATTTTGTTCTCATTTACTGTTAGGTTTTGGTAATAATATATAATATTTTCTTTCTCTATAGCCAAGTTCCTTCTGCCCCTATTTCCTTTACCATAAAATATTCTGGGGCCAGTGCAAAGAAAGCTAGATGGAATTCCTGACACTAATTAGTTGTGCGGTGCTTTGAGAGGGCTATGCTAGGTGACTGCTAAGGTTCTCTGTAGCTCCAGGAGTCTGGGAGTCTATTCCTTCCACAGCCTGGGTCTCTCCCCAACTCCGTTCTCAGCCACCTCTTTTCTTTGCCGCCTATGAATCATGTCAGACCCTCAGCACTCCCCGGGTCCTACTTTGGGAACTAATGCACTTTCACAAGCCCCAGGAGGGACTCCTTTTGTGTTTAGCAATGTGAATTCATACTGCCAAAGGGTTAATCTTCCAAGACTAAGTGCAAATTGGGTAAAATAAGAGAAGATCAATGGTTGTACCTGCCATGAGTGGGGTGTTCAATCATGCAGGTTTCCAGCCAGATTTTTAGAAATCTGCATTGCAGAAGTCACCTGGGCATCACACCCTGAGGAACTCTGGGTTAATGTGTGGTGAACAGAAATATCAAGTTTATGCCTATAGGGTAGTTTTCATTGGTATGAGCTTAAGCACAGAAAAAATGGTCTTGGTAGTGTTAATTTTTTTATGGGCAGTTGTGCGATAGCTGGTCTTGGAATGTTAGCAGCACTGTTGCAGAACTAAAAATGTTACCCTGAGACATTTTAAAAGAGCAATAAATATCAGGTTTTAAAACACAGACATTAAAAAATTATAAACTTGGAAAGTCTTTTTTGGTTGTTGTTTTAATATTGGAGCGCTAAAGCTGCCTTTTCCTTCCCTGGCTTTCTCAATAAGCAATTGTTTGGCTCGGTAATTTAGTGATTGTTTTATTGTTTTAAAATTGGGGTGTTTATGTTTTAACAAAAATGTGCTTCTGATGAGACTGTGTCCCTTTATCAGGAAAATGCGGCTTCACAATGTGAAGATGTGGCTGTGCTTTGGCCTTGGGCTGCACACCCTGTGTGTGTTGCGCCTGGGATAGTCCTTCGACATGGAAGGAGTGGCTGTCAAGGAGGGCAGACATTACCTCCAGACTTGGATTGTATGAGTTTGTTGCACACTCAGAAACCAACCTCAATCCCAGTGGCATTCGGGGATAGCTGTAGGATGGGTTTGACTCCCTGTGGAGGAATTAGACTACTCTTTGCCACTGTCCGCATGGAGTATAGTGGTTAGACCAGGGAGAATTGTACCTCACACTTACCTGTGGCCAAGAAGAAGTCAACTTATTGTCATCACTTTCAAAACATAAAAATAGTGTTACAAAAAAATTTAAAAATTGAAACAAAGTTTTTACTGAAGTTATCTATGCCTAATTAATTTTCTTATAGTTTCAACTTTTTTCTCGATTAGTA